>NW_025533708.1:0-300000 GCF_020615455.1 Coregonus clupeaformis
CAAAAGTATCTATATGCACAGTAAAAACAAGTCCTATATCAATATAACCTGAAAGGCCGCTCAGCAAGGAAGAAGCCACTGCTCCAAAACCGCCATAAAAAAGCCAGACTACGGTTTGTAACTGCACATGGGGACAAAGATCATACTTTTTGGAGAAATGTCCTCTGGTCTGATGAAACAAAAATAGAACTGTTTGGCCATAATGACCATCGTTATATTTGGAGGAAAAAGGGGGATGCTTGCAAGCCGAAGAACACCATCCCAACCGTGAAGCACGGGGGTGGCAGTATCATGCTGTGGGGGTGCTTTGCTGCAGGAGGGACTGGTGCTCTTCACAAAATAGATGGCATCATGAGGAAGGAAAATTATGTGGATATATTGAAGCAACATCTCAAGACATCAGTCAGGAAGTTAAAGCTTGGTCGCAAATGGGTTAACTTATTTACCCAGGAATATTAGCCCTGATTTACTAATGGGTATCTGCATTAACTAAACCTCTCCTCCCAAGCCATACACCCACATGGGTAATACTTTTAAGTTGCTCTCCCATCTGTCTAGTGAGGTTGTATACAACAAGAAACACAGAACTAGTTCAGTACCCTATATTCACCACACCAACAGCTAAAGTCAGAAATGTTGACAATGCCGGTTAAAACCCAGACTTTTTCCAGCACTGACATTTTCCAGCACAGTCTCATTCATGCATACAGCACTTTGACGTTTATACAGTTACCATGCCAACCTGTAACCCTTAACAACAGGCTGCTGTCGGGGTCAAAATTCTCTCCTGCTTTAATGGAAAAGCTATAAAAATACGACAAAAGGATGATACCGTTTAAAGGCACACTTCGATATAACATTTTGTTATGCTAAATTCTCTCACTCGACATACAAAAAAACAGAATGGGAAATATTTTATACTTTGAACACACTGCACTATAAGCCAATCAGGACAGACAGCCAACCAGAACTCACCGAGACGTCAAAGACCTCCTCTGTGTCGTCCAACATGTGGACCTTGATGGTGACATGGCGTCCGGGGGGCATGGTGGGCGGCCTGCGGCCAGGGTCCAGGGTGCTGATACCCAGGGTCTCCTGGGCTCCAAGACGCTGGGCTGCTGATGCTCTGGGCTTGGGCTCCACCATGGTGCTCTGGCCTGCTACCGTCCAGCCTGCAGGGGAGGCAGAATGGACCATCATACACGCGCACATTAACGCGTGTGTAACAGAGTAGGTTCCGTCCTTGTCTTTCACTGGGCTCAAACCCGGGACCTCCTGCACAACATCCCTAACACGCGCATACACAAACACACCTTGCAGGCTATAATGCGGTTCAGATCATGTCTGTTGACTGTTCAACTATTAATTGTTCAACTTGAGCATTAGGGAGTAGGACCCCTCTCTCCTATCCCGGAGAAAACAGAGGAGAGGTGGATTACATTAAAGGAGACGAAGGCCCAGAGGAGAGAGTTCACATTGTGTCAGACTAGCATCATAATCTAAGCTAATGGGTGATAATTGTAGCCTTCGGCCGAAGCAATTTGTTTCCTCTCTCTACAAAATGTGTTGCTTGATTTCAAAGTGCAACTGAATAACAAAGGGAATGGGGTTGTCAGTTGTACAACTGAATAACAAAGGGAATGGGGTTGTCAGTTGTACAACTGAATAACAAATGGAATGGGGTTGTCAGTTGTACAACTGAATAACAAATGGAATGGGGTTGTCAGTTGTACAACTGAATGCATTCAACTGAAATGTGTCTTCCGCATTTAACCCAACCCCTCTGAATCAGAGAGGTCCGGGGGGCTGCCTTTATCGACGTCCACGTCATTTCTCTACTTTTGCATATTTGTGATACTGAATGTTATCAGATCTTCAACCAAAACCTAATATTAGATAAAGGGAACATAAGTGAACAAATAACACAACAATTACATATTTATTTCATAAACAAAGTTATGCAACACCCAATTCCCCTGTGTGAAAAAGTAATTGCCCCCTTACACTCAATTTACATTTTACATTTTAGTCATTTAGCAGACGGCTCTTATCCAGTGCGACTTACAGGAGCAATTAGGGTTATGTGCCTTGCTCAAGGGGCACATTTACTATTTAGCAGACGCTCTTATCCAGAGCGACTTACAAATTGGTGCATTCACCCTATAGCCAGTGGGATAACCACTTTACAATTATTATTATTTTTTTTTGGGGGGGTAGAAGGATTACTTTATCCTATCCCAGGTGTTCCTTAAAGAGGTGGGGTTTCAAATGTCTCCGGAAGGTGGTGAGTGACTCCGCTGTCCTGGCGTCGTGAGGGAGCTTGTTCCACCATTGGGGTGCCAGAGCAGCGAACAGTTTTGACTGGGCTGAGCGGGAACTATGCTTCCGCAGAGGAAGGGGAGCCAGCAGGCCAGAGGTGGATGAACGCAATGCCCTCGTTTTGGTGTAGGGACTGATCAGAGCCTGAAGGTACGGAGGTGCCGTTCCCCTCACTGCTCCATAGGCAAGCACCATGGTCTTGTAACGGATGCAATAACTGGTTGTGCCACATTTAGCTGCAATGACTCCAACAAAATGCTTCCTGTAGTTGTTGATCAGTCTCTCACGTCACTGTGGAGGAATTTTGGCCCACTCTTCCATGCAGAAATGCTTTAACTCAGTGACGTGTGTGGGTTTTCAAGCATGAACTGCTCGTTTCAAGTCCTGCCACAACATCTCAATTAGGATTAGGTCTGGACTTTGACTAGGCCATTCCAAAACTTCAAATTTGTTGCTTTTTAGCAATTTTCATGTAGACTTGATTGTGTGTTTTGTGTGTTTTGGATAATTGTCTTGCTGCATGACCCAGCTGCGTTTCAGCTTCAGCTCACAGACGGATGGTCTGACATTCTCCTGTAGAATTCTCTGATACAGAGCAGAATTCATGGTTCCTTCTATTAAGGCAAGTCGTCCAGGTCCTGAAGCAGCAAAGCATCCCCAAACCATCACACCACCACCATCATGCTTGACCTTTGGTATGATGTTCTCACTGTGGAATGCAGTGTTTGGTTTTCGCCAGGCATAAATGGGACCCATCTCGTTCGATGAACGTTCTTCCATGGACAGATGATTCAAAAGTATAAAACTTTTTGAACGACTTTCAATAGAACCATGAGGAAACCTATAGAAAACGTTCCAGGCAGGTTGTATGCGCTCTCACCAAGCTTTAAGAAACATATGGTTCTCAGAACGTTATGCACTAGCTGGGAACTTACTTGTTTTTTTCTTTAGGAGTAGATCAGCTTTAATATTGCAGATGGATTGTGGCATCCATCAATGTAATTGTCTGCATCATTACCAATCCCCCCATATATATTTTTTGGTAAATACACTACCGTTCAAAAGTTTGGGGTTACTTAGAAATGTCCTTGTTTTCCATGAAAACATACATGAAATGAGTTTGAATAGGAAATATAGCAAAATGCATAGGAAATGTAGTCATTGACAAGGTTAGAAATAATGATTTTTAATAGAAATAATAATAGTGTCCTTCAAACTTTGCTTTCGTCAAAGAATCCTCCATTTGCAGCAATTACAGCCTTGCAGACCTTTGGCATTCTAGTTGTCAATTTGTTGAGGTAATCTGAAGAGATTTCATCCCATGCTTCCTGAAGCACCTCCCACAAGTTGGATTGGCTTGAGGGGCACTTCTTACGTACCATACGGTCAAGCTGCTCCCACAACAGCTCAATAGGGTTGAGATCCGGTGACTGTGCTGGCCACTCCATTATATACAGAAAACCAGCTGACTGCTTCTTCCCTAAATAGTTCTTGCATAGTTTGGAGCTGTGCTTTGGGTCATTGTCCTGTTGTAGGAGGAAATTGGCTACATTTTACATTTACATTTTTGTCATTTAGCAGACGCTCTTATCCATTGAAGTGCCGTCCACAGGGTATGGCATGGCGTTGTAAAATGGAGTGATAGCCTTCCTTCTTCAAGATCCCTTTTACCCTGTACAAATCTCCCACTTTACCATCACCAAAGCACCCCCAGACCATCACATTGCCTCCACCATGCTTGACAGATGGCATCCAGCATCTTTCATTTGGTCTGCATCTCACAAATGTTATTCTTTGTGATCCGAACACCCCAAACTTTGATTTGTCTGTCCATAACACTTTTTTTCCAATCTTCCTCTGTCCAGTGTCTGCGTTCTTTTGCCCATCTTAATATTTTCTTTTTATTGGCCAGTCTGAGATATGGCTTTTTCTTTGCAACTCTGCCTAGAAGGTCAGCATCCGGAGTCGCCTCTTCACTGTTGACGTTGAGACAGGTGTTTTACGGGTACTATTTAATGAAGCTGCCAGTTGAGGACCAGTGAGGCGTCTGTTTCTCAAACTAGACACTCTAATGTATTTGTCCTCTTGCTCAGTTGTGCACCTGGGCCTCCCACTCCTCTTTCTATTCTGGTTAGAGCCAGTTTGCGCTGTTTTGGGAAGGGAGTAGTTCACAGCGTTGTACGAGATCTTCAGTTTCTTGCCAATTTCTCGCATGGAATAGCCTTCATTTCTCAGAACAAGAATAGACTGCCGAGTTTCAGAAGAAAGTTATTTGTTTCTGGCCATTTTGAGCCTGTAATCAAATCCACAATTGCTGATGCTCCAGATACTCAACTAGTCTCAAGAAGGCCAGTTTAATTGCTTCTTTAATCAGCACAACAGTTTTCAGCTGTGCTAACATAATTGCAAAAGGGTTTTCTAATGATCAATTAGCCATTTAAAATGATCAACTTGGATTATCAAACACAACGTGCCATTGGAACACAGGACTGATGGTTGCTTATAATGGGCCTCTGTATGCCTATGTAGATATTCCATTAAAAATCTGCCATTTCCAGCTACAATAGCCATTTATAACATTAACAATGTCTACACTGTATTTATGATCAATTTGATGTTATTTTAATGGACAAAAAAAAAGCTTTTCTTTCGAAAACAAGGACATTTCTAAGTGACCCCAAACTTTTGAACGGTAGTGTGTATATATATATATATATATATATATATAAATTCCCTTTTTTATTTTCCCCTAACGCTACCAACCCTCCCCTAATTGGAGTAAACTAATTGACAACAACACTTACACTTCTACTTCCAGCTTATAAATACTATATACACTACCTGTCAAAAGTTTTAGAACACCTACTCATTCAAGGGTTTTTCTTTATTTTTACTATTTTCTACATTGTAGAATAATAGTGAAGACATCAAAACTATGAAATAACACTTATGGAATCATGTACTAACCACAAAAGTGTTAAACAAATCAAAATATATTTTATATTTGAGATTCTTCAAATAGCCACCCTTTGCCTTCATGACAGCTTTGCACACTCTTGGCATTCTCTCAACCAGCTCCATGAGGTAGTCACCTGGAATGCATTTCAATTAACAGGTGTGCCTGTGAAATTAATGCGTTTGAGCCAATGCGTTTGAGACAATCAGTTGTGTTTTGACAAGTTGGGGGGGGGGGGTTTACAGAAGATAGCCCTATTTGGTAAAAGACCAAGTCCATATTATGGCAAGAACAGCGCAAATAGGCAAAGAGAAATGACAGTCCATCATGAACTTTGAAAGTTTATTTAAGTGCAGTCGCAAAAACCATCAAGCGCTATGATGAAACTGGCTCTCATGAGGATGGCCACAGGAATGGAAGACCCAGAGTTACCTCTGATGCAGAGGATAAGTTCATTAGAGTTACCAGCCTCAGAAATTGCAGCCCAAATAAAGTCACAGACACATCTGAACATCAACTGTTCAGAGGAGACTGTGTGAATCAGACCTTCATGGTTGAATTGCTGCAAAGAAACCACTACTAAAGGCCACCAATAAGAAGAAGAGACCTGCTTGGGCCAAGAAACACGAGCAATCGACATTAGACCGGTGGAAATGTGTCCTTTGATCTGGAGTCCAAATTGGAGATTTTTGGTTCCAACTGCCGTGTCTTTGTGAGACGCGGGGTGAACGGATGATCTCCGCAATTGTAGTTCCCATCGTAAAGCATGGAGGAGGAGGTGTTATGGTGTGGGGGTGCTTTGCTGGTGACACTGTCTGTGATTTATTTAGAATTCAAGGCACACTTAACCAGCATGGCTACCACAGCATTCTGCAGCGATACGCCATCCCATCTGGTTTGGGCTTAGTGGGACTATAATTTGTTTTTCAAAAGGACAACGACCCAACACACCTCCAGGCTGTGTAAGGGCTATTTTACCAAAAAGGAGAGTGATGGAGTGCTGCATCAGATGACCTGGCCTCCACAACCCCCCCCGACCTCATCCCAATTGAGATGGTTTGCGATGAGTCGGACGGCAGAGTGAAGGAAAAGCAGCCAACAAGTGCTCAGCATATGTGGGAACTCCTTCAAGACTGTTGGAAAAGCATTCCAGGTGAAGCTGGTAAAAACGTACATTTAAATAGTTTTGAATGCAGCGTCCATGTCCCATGGAATCGGTACATCTAAAATCTCTTCCCAACTAATTTGCAATCTATATGGCACAGCTGTCAATTTGTTGGTCCTTAAATGAAACTGGTATACTTTTTACTTATCACAATTTTCTTTAATCAATTTTGGTCTTTAATGCAGGGCCGACAGAAAAGTTCCTTACTTTCTCCCCCTTCCACTTGCCTCTTCCATTTTTGCGGTAATGCTGCAATTAGTTGGTTGTAATTTTGAGTAGATCAGACATTTACATTTTAGTCATTTAGCAGACGCTCTTATCCAGAGCGACTTACATACATTTTTTATTTTTTTATATATATATATTTTTTTTTCATACCCCCCGTGGGAATCAAACCCACAACCCTGGCGTTGCAAACGCCATGCTCTACCAACTGAGCTACATCCCCTGCCGGCCATTCCCTCCCCTACCCTAGACGACGCTGGGCCAATTGTGCGCCGCCCCATGGGTCTCCCGGTCGCGGCCGGCTACGACATTGCCATATATTTCTGTTAGCTGCATGTGTGACATCACTGACTCTGTAAGAACTTCCAAAAGGCAAACCCATCAATATATGATGACAACAATCAGCAAGAGAAGGGACTTGTTTGTACAAATTACCTATAGCGTTGGAACACTGGCAGAAAGAGTGAGTGAACTACAAAACAGTAGAGATGGTGAGAAGCAACCGAGCGAGAGAGAGAGAGAATGCCCCAGGTTCACAGGCATCCAGCTGCTAATAAGGACATACCATCAGGGCTGTGTGGATCTAGTCAATGAATTACTATCTCCAGGTGGCGGAATGTGTTTTGACCAGTTGCAGGAGCACTCATTCTGGGTTTAGGTAGCAGAAGCAGGACAATCCACACCTAGAGGTCCTGCTTCATTCTCTGTTTATCACACATTCCAGCCTGCTGATGTCATCTGTAGACCTCACCAACTGGGGGCATTGGAGCGTGGTGAAGGCGGGGGGCAGCTCTTATTCAGACACTAAAGTGGCTCACTGACTGCTGAAGGAGCAGAGGGGCACAATGTTCAAAGTTCAGATTCAAATTTAGCTCAGTGTTGCATATAAAGACAGTTGAATTTGGCCAACACATCAAGAGCTGGTAAATTGAGGATAAAACGGTTGACCTCGCTTGGGGGTTTGAAGCCAAACAAAGATGGGAAACCAAAAGCAACATGGGCTATATGTGATATAAACCCTGAAGAGAAAGAAAATTAAGATTTTTGTAAAGATTTGTGTAATTTCTCAGTTCATTTAATAACATTTGTGTTAGATTTCAGCTGCACGTGTCCATAATATACACTGTCATGGCCTGGGTGAGAGTGGAGTGCTGTTAGAATGTTCCAGCTAAGGGGTCACATGAGTGGGAGGGAAGACCCTGTTGGCTTGGGGAGATTTAAACCATTGCTACTGATGTCACAAGTGAATAGAGATAAGCATGCAGTCCAAGCACGTCTGTGAGTTGTCCCCTTCAACAGAAACCATGAAGGGGGACGTCAAAATAAGGATTTTAATATGGGAATGAAAACCCTTGGCTCATAACCCATAAATACTGGAACAATACTCTCCAAACAATAGTGAGACCCAGTGCTATGAGAATAGAGAGACCCAGGGCTATGAGAGTAGAGAGACCCAGGGCTATGAGAATAGAGAGACCCAGGGCTATGAGAATAGAGAGACCCAGGGCTATGAGAATAGAGAGACCCAGGGCTATGACAATAGAGAGACCCAGGGCTATGACAATAGAGAGACCCAGGGCTATGAGAATAGAGAGACCCAGGGCTATGAGAATAGAGAGACCCAGGGCTATGAGAATAGAGAGACCCAGGGCTATGAGAATAGAGAGACCCAGGGCTATGAGAATAGAGAGACCCGGGGCTATGAGAATAGAGAGACCCGGGGCTATGAGAATAGAGAGACCCAGGGCTATGAGAATAGAGAGACCCAGGGCTATGAGAATAGAGAGACCCAGGGCTATGAGAATAGAGAGACCCAGGGCTATGAGAATAGAGAGACCCAGGGCTTCCCTGCCCCCAAGCTCATGAATCAACGGCCAGTCTGCCACGTGTTGCCATACAGTACGTGTCCCTCTGCATAAGAAGGTAGTCTTTGGCTTAGTGCAACTCACAGTCACAGCTCTGTTACTACTATGTTGTTACTGTGGAAGACAGCCGGGCTGTGTCATACTAATGGTATGCTAGCTCAGGAATGGACACTATAGCATACAACGCCAGGGGAACATATTTAAAATATATATATATATATATATATTCACAGGGTGATTTACCCTGGCTTTGAACTTGTCTGCTTGAAATTCCCCACAATGGCGTAAAATAGTGCTGTGGCTGCTGGCTCTGGCAGGCAGTTTTGGCTGTAACAGAGGCTTCTCTATCTGTAGGCAGCAGGAGCACACGGAGCCCTTCAGAGCAGTCCAACACATGCAGGCACCATTTCTGCAACTGCACAGCTGGATTTGATTACAGCCGGCTGAATGACTTGAGGATGGTGTAGTTCAGCCAACGGTCTGCCTGAGACGTGCTGAAAATCCACTCCCATTTCGACTGGATTCAGCAACATGCTTCAACCTCCACAGACATTAATACCTGGCTGTGGCTCTCATATTGGAGCCGAATTTCAATTTCTAATTTGAATACCATCATGCCATTGTAAGTTATGTGTTAAAGGGGGTTTGCCTGATAGAACATGATTTCAAGAAATATACCCATAATTCTGAAATTATGTTTGACCCCCACACCAGGGCAAAAAACGAAAGCCCTGTATAACTGTGGTTCCTATAGGATCGATAAAATAACAGAACAGTAGTATGCCTTCTCCACAAGACAAGATTGTTAATGAGTGTAAATTTGGGGGAGGGGCGACTGTTTGACAGTTCGGTGAGTCATATTATGGTAATCTTTCTGGTAAAATCATATAAAATCAGAAGTCTTGACAAGCTCATATTTGGAACTGACAAACAGCTTTCAGGCTATGTATCTTTCATTGCCACAGCGGTCTAAGACACTGCATCCCAGTGCTAGAGGCTTCACTACAGACCCTGGTTCGATTCCAGGCTGTATCACAATCCGGTGATTGGGAGTCCCATAGGGCGGTGCACAATTGGACCAGCGTCGTCCGGGTTTGGCCGGGGTAGGCCGTCATTGTAAATAATAATTTGTTTTTAACTGACTTGCCTAGTTAAATAAAGGTAAAATATATAAATATTGAGAAAACATGAAAGTTACTGGATTATTGGGGAAATGGATATTGATCTTAGTCCTTATCACATTTTACGCACACACCATACTGTAGGTTAGAGTACAGTAGCCTAATCCTTGGACATTGATGGGCTACCACGCATGCTGTGACACAAATTCACAGCCTGCACTCAACTGACCAGCTACTAACAACCCTCAAGGGTAACAAAGTAACAATGGACTCTCGCTGATGACATGTTTTCATTTAAATTGCAAACGTTATGAGGGATGGCTATGTAAATGCCGCATATCCAACACCCATTCTTCATGACAAAAAGTATTGTATGAAGGCTATGGTCTATGGTCATGAGATGTTATCCCATTCAATTTTGGTCTTGTACATCGGATGTAGTGGATGACTACTGCTTTTTTATCACCACTCTCGGTCGTAAAATAGCCTACCTATCAAGAACCACGGGGCAAAAACACGGTTAAATCTTCCATTCATTGACTACTTGATTGTAATAACGATTTATAACTATCTGCGATTACTATCGGGTGAAGCATACTGTTAACATTCTTCATGCTTCAAAATCCAAGGCAACTGGGGATAGTTCTACGATTTATCTCTAATCTTCTGAAACAAGTTGCACACTACCGTTTTGCACATAGGGAAACGAACGGCATTAAATCTTACCCAGTCTTGAAAATGTGGATAATTCACGTGTATATTTCCCAATTGACGAAAGACCTTTACATCCACTTCCAGACGCAGTTCAATCTGCTTCCATGGAACCAAATGGAGTTCAGATGCTGGCTTCTCCGGCGAGCAGCTCCTTCGTGTACGCCATGTCGAACGACTGTGCGATTGACAGGATTACGTTGAAATTAGTGGCAGATCTCTCTTGGTTTGTTACTCAGCTATAAAGGAGGCGCAGTGCCTCCAGCTATTGTGCAAAGCATTGCAACTACTTGCAGCGCATTCCTTGCCAAATAAATGGTATTATAGCCACATAGCTCCATCTAGCTGTAGAATATGGGACATAGGCTAAATTAGGCCTAGGCCTACAAAGCCCAGCACAGTAGTGATGCGCATTCCGAGTCTTTTCACTGAGGCGGCTCATTTGGCTCCGTACAGCTAAAAGGGCCGTTCATTTGGCTCCCAAATGGTTCTTCGTTCAGTAGCGCTTAACAGCACCATTTCAAAATAGCAAATATCTGAAGTAAAGCCTACAAAGTTTCCTGCCGTTATGTTAGATCGTGACATGTGAGTTCAGATACATTTTTACCTGACCAAATTATTAGATGGCCTGCAACAAAAATGTATCCTTAGTATCTAGTGTTCCTGCAGTGAGGAATTACAATCAGATCATGTTTTTATAATTTATCTGCAGATAATCGTTTTTCTGGAGCTCAAAGAGCAGCAGTAACAGAAGCCAAATGAACGGCTCATTCACAGATGCAATTCGGTTCCCAACGTTCGGCATACTCTACACAGCCCAGCCGTAACCCATAGCTCTAACCATTTTAGGACTACTTGGTATTCAAGTTATTATTCACTCATTTACGAAGTTCATTGTATTTCAGTGCAAGGTGAGTAGAATACAGTGTTTATTGTCAACGAGTACCGTGTCTCACGGCCAAGAGAGGTGTAATGTAGTCACAGGCTGGATGATTTCCTAAATAATTGCAGGATTTATTGAATAGAACTGGTGAGAGGCCTAATCATTGACGATTGCATTCGTGCGCTTAAGACCAAATATTTGTTTTATATACTTTGTGAACGTCCCCCCTCTTCTTTGGTATCATGGCCTTCGCACATGTTTGTTTGTGTATGCCGCCACCTACTGTGCAGGAGTGTGTGGTCATCACATTACATGTTGTGATACAAAAATAAAAATGAAAGGAGGAAAGGAAAACATGGCGCCGCAAAATAACCCTCCAATACTTCTATAAAGTATTCTATAAGTATTCTATAAACACTTGTAACGTAACATTACATATATTAATACTTCTAATGTAACATTACATACACTATCTGACCAAAAGAATGTGGACACCTGCTCATTGAACATCTAATTCCAAAATCATGGGCATTAAAATGGAGTTGGTTCCCCCCTTTGCTGCTATAACAGCCTCCACTCTTCTGGGAAGGCTTTCCACTAATTGTTGGAACATTGCTGCGGGGACTTGCTTCCATTCAGCCACAAGAGCATTAGTGAGGTCGGGCACTGATGTTGGAGCGATTAGGCCTGGCTCACAGTCGGCGTTCCAATGGGGTTGAGGTCAGGGCTCTGTGCAGGTCAGTCAAGTTCTTCCACACTGGTCTCGATGGACCTCGCTTTGTACACGGGGGCATTGTCATGCTTAAACAGGAAAGGGCCTTCCCCAAACTATTGCCACAAAGTTTGAAGCATAGAATCGTCTAGAATGAACTAAGAGGCCTAGACCGAACCATGAAAAACAGCCCCAGACCATTATTCCAAACTTTACAGTTGGCACTATGCATTGGGGCAGGTAGCATTCTCCTGGCATCCGCCAAACCCAGATTAGGCCGTCGGACTGCCAGATGGTGAAGTGTGATTTATCAGTCCAGAGAACGCGTTTCCACTGCTCCAGAGTCCAATGGCGGCAAACTTTACACCACTCCAGCCGATGCTTGGCATTGCGCATGGTGATCTTAGGCTTGTGTGCGGCCATGGAAACCCATTTCATGAGAGATCAAGATTTTTATGTGCTACGCACTTCAGCACTCGGTGGTCCCGTTCTGTGAGCTTGTGCGGCCTACCACTTCGCGGCTGAGCCGTTGTTGCTTCTAGATGTTTCCACTTCACAATAACAGCACTTACGGTTGACTGGGGCAGCTCTAGCAGGACAGAAATGTGACAAACTGAGTTGTTGGAAAGATGGCATCCTATGACAGGGCCACATTGAAAGTCACTGAACTCCTCAGTATGGTATTTGTATTTTGTATTTATTATGGATCCCCATTAGCTGCTTCCCCTACTCCACCACTACCACAAATCTACAATACAAAATCCATGTGTACGTGTGTGTATAGTGCGTATGTTATCATGTATGTGTATGCATGTGTCTGTGCCTATGTTTGTGTTGCTTCACAGTCCTCGCTATTCCATAAAGTGTATTTTAATCTGTTTTTTAAAATCTAATTTTACTGCTTGCATCAGTTACTTGATGTGGAATAGAGTTTCATGTAGTCATGGCTCTATGTAGTACTGTGCGCCTCCCATAGTCTGTTCTGGATTTGGGGACTGTGAAGAGACCTCTTGTGGCATGTCTTGTGGGGTAAGCATGGGTGTCCAATCTATGTGCCAGTAGTTCAAACAGACAGCTCGGTGCATTCAACATGTCAATACCTCTCACAAATACAAGTAGTGATGAAGTCAATCTCTCTTCCACTTTGAGCCAGGAGAGATTGACATGCATCTTATTAATGTTAGCTCTCTGTGTACATCCAAGGGCCAGCCGGGCTGCCCTGTTCTGAGACAATTGCAATTGACCTAAGTCCCTTTTTGTGGCACCTGACCACACAACTGAACATTAGTCCAGGTGTGACAAAACTAGGGCACGTAGGACCTGCCTTGTTGATAGTGCTGTTAAGAAGGTAGAGCAGCGCTTTATTATGGACAGACTTCTCCCTATCTTAGCTACTGTTGTATCAATATGTTTTGACCATGACAGTTTACAATCCAGGGTTACTCCAAGCAGTTTAGTCACCTCAACTTACTCAATTTCCACAATATTTATTACAATATTTAGTTGAGGTTTACGGTTTAGTGAATGATTTGTCCCAAATACAATGCTTTTAGTTTTAGAAATATTTAGGACTAACTTATTCCTTACCACCCACTATGAAACTAACTGCAGCTCTTTGTTAAGTGTTGCAGTCATTTCAGTTGCTGTAGTAGCTGACATGTATAGTGTTGAGTCATCTGCATACATAGACACACTGGCTTTACTCAAAGCCAGTGGCATGTCATTACTAAAGATTGAAAGAAGTAATGGGCCTAGACAGCTGCCCTGGGGAATTCCTGATTCTACCTGGATTATGTTGGAGAGACTTCCATTAAAGAACACCCTCTGTGTTCTATTAGACAGGTAACTCTTTATCCACAATATAGCAGGGGGTGTAAAGCCATAACACCAATGTATTTCCAGCAGCAGGCTATGATCGATCGATAATGTCAAAAGCCGCATTGAAGTCTTACAAAACAGCCCCACAATATTTTTTTCATTAATTTCTCTCATCCAATCATCAGTCATTTGTGCTATGCTTGTTGAATGTCCTTCCTTATAAGCGTGCTGAAAGTCTGTTGTCAATTTGTTTACTGTAAAATAGCAATGTATCTGGTCAAACACATTTTTTTTCTAAAAGTTTACTAAGGGTTGGCAACAGGCTGATTGGTCAGCTATTTGAGCCAGTAAAGAGGGCATTACTATTCTTAGGTAGCGCAATGACTTTTGCTTCTTGGGGGCACACACCTTCTAGTAGGCTTAAATTGAAAATATGGCAAATAGGAGTGGCAATATCATCCACTATTAACCTCAGTAATTTTCCAACCACGTTGTCAGACCCCGGTGGCTTGTCATTGTTGATAGACAACAATACTTTTTTCACCTCTTCCACAGTCACTTTACGGAATTCAAAATTACAATGCTTGTCTTTCATAATTTGGTCAGATAAACTTGGATGTGTAGTGTCAGCGTTTGTTACTGGCATGTCATGCCTAAGTTTGCTAATATTGCCAATGAAAAAATCATTAAAGTAGTTGGCAATATCAGTCGGTTTTGTGATGAATAAGCCATCTGATTCAATGAATGATAGAGTTTGCCTTTTTTTTCCTCAACATTTCATTTAAGCTGCTCCAAAGCTTTTTACTGTCATTTATGTCATTTATCTTTGTTTCATAGTGTAGTTTCTTCTTCTTTTTATTCAGTTTATTCACATGATTTCTCAATTTGCAATACGTTTGCCAATCGGTTTTGCAGCCAGACTTATTTGCCATTCCTTTTGCCTCATCCCTCTCAACCATACCATTTTTCAATTCCTCATCAATCCACAGGGATTTAACAGTTTTTACAGTCATTTTCTTAATGGGTGCATGCTTATTAGTAACTGGAATAAGCAATTTCATAAATGTGTCAAGTGCAGCGTCTGTTTGCTCCTCATTACACACCAACAAATATTCTTTACATCAACAACATAGGAATCACTACAAAACGTATTGTATGACCTCTTATACACAATATTAGGCCCAGCCTTTGGAACATTGGTTTTCCTAGATATGGCTACTATATTGTGAACACTACATCCGATGGATTTGGATACTGCTTTAAAGCAAATTTCTGCAGCATTAGTAAAGATGTGATCAATACATGTTGATGATTTAATTCCTGTGCTGTTTGTAACTACCCTGGTAGGTTGACTGATAACCTCAATCAGGTTGCAGGCACTGGTTACATTTTGAAGCTTTTTCTTGAGTGGGCAGCTTGATGAAAGCCAGTCAATATTTAAATCACCTAGAAAATATACCTCTCTGTTGATATCACATACATTATCAAGCATTTCACACGTTATCCAGATACTGACTGTTAGCACTTGGTGTTCTATAGCAGCTTCCCACAAAAATGGGCTTTAGGTGAGACAGATGAACCTGTAGCCATATTACTTCAACAGTATTTAACATAAGATCCTCTCTAAGCTTTACAGGAATGTGGTTCTGAATATTAACAGCAACACCTCCACCATTGGCATTTCTGTATTTTCTGTAAATGTTATAACCTTGTATTGCTACCACTGTGTCATCAAAGGTATTATCTAAGTTAGTTTCAGAGATAGTCAGAATATGAATGTCATCTGTTACTAGCAAATTATTGATTTCATGAACCTTGTTTCTTAAGCTACTTATGTTAACATGCAGTTTTCTTCTGGGATGCTTACTTGTTTTCATTGCTTTACTGGGAAGCTTAGCAGAGGTAGATATGTGTCAAGGGGTGCTGAAGGTGGGTGTGGTGCAGGAATCAAGCGCAGGACGCAGAAGCTCAGTCCAAAAGACTTTAGTGCAATATTCACGTAGAAAATAAGCACAATAAGCCCGGAGGCGAAATAACGGCGCACACAGGCGTCAAACAAACGGCGCACTAACATGTGCGAAAACCTCTCCAAACACTGGAGGGAAGTACGTAGCTCAAACACCAAAACAGAAGAGCAATCACACACAAACACGGACACACACAACGAGAACTAAATAGGACACTAACGAGGACTAACTAGACACAGGTGTACAACATCAAGACAAAACCAAACGAACATGAAACATAGATCGGTGGCAGCTAGTACTCCGGGGACGATGACCGCCGAAGCCTGCCCGAACCAGGAGGAGGAGCAGCCTCGGCCGAAACCGTGACAGTACCCCCTTGAGGCGGCTCCAGCCGTGCGCCGACCCCGCCTCGGGGGACGACCAGGAGGACGCGGAGCAGGGCGCACGGGGATGGTCCCGGTGGAACTCCGACAGGAGAGCTGGGTCTAGGATGTCCCTCCGCGGCACCCAGCACCGCTCCTCCGGGCCGTACCCCTCCCACTCCACGAGATACTGGAGACCCCCATCCGGCGTCTTGAGTCCAAGATGGACCGAACGGTGTACGCCGGAGCCCCCTCGATGTCCAGTGGGGGCGGGGGAGTCTCTCCTATCTCACCTTCCTGGAGTGGACCAGCTACCACCAGCCTGAGAAGAGACACATGGAACGAGGGGTTAATATTCTTATATTCAACAGGTAGATGTAACCTATAACACACCTCGTTCAATCTTCTCAGGACTTTAAAAGGCCCCACAAACCGCCGACCCAGCTTCCGGCAGGGCAGGCGGAGGGGTAGGTTTCTGGTAGAGAGCCAGACTCGATCTCCGGGTGTGTACACCGGCCCCTCACTGCGGTGGAGATCGGCGCTCGCCTTGTGACGACGGATGGCCCGCTGCAGGTGGACGTGGGCAGCGTTCCACGTCTCCTCCGAGCGCCTCATCCAATCATCCACCGCAGGGGGCCTCGATCTGGCTCTGCTGCCAAGGTGCCAGAACCGGCTGGTAACCTAACACACATTGGAAGGGGGGTTAGGTTGGTAGAGGAGTGGCGGAGAGAGTTCTGGGCCATCTCGGCCCAGGGAATGTACCGAGCCCACTCCTCAGGCCGGTCCTGGCAACACGACCTCAGAAACCTACCCACATCCTGGTTGACACGTTCTACCTGCCCGTTACTCTCCGTGTGGTACCCTGAGGTAAGGCTAACCGAGACCCCCAAACGCTCCATGAACACTCTCCAAACTCGGGAGGTAAACTGGGGGGCCTCGATCAGACACTATATCCTCGGGTACCCGTATATGCCGGAAGACGTGGGTAAATAGGGCCTCTGCGGTTTGTAGGGCAGTAGGCAGACCCGACATAGGGAGAAGACGACAGGCCTTAGAGAACCGGTCCACAACGACCAGGATGGTGGTATTCCCCCTGAGAGAGGGGAAGGTCTGTCACAAAATCCACCGAGAGGTGGGACCATGGTCGTTGTGGAACGGGCAGGGTTGTAACTTACCCCTGGGCAGGTGTCTGGGCGCCTTACACTGGGCGCACACCGAGCAGGAGGAGACATAAACCCTCACATCCCTGGCCAAAGTGGGCCACCAGTATTTAGTGCTAAGGCAATGCACTGTCCGGCCAATACCCGGATGTCCAGAGGAGGGTGACGTGTGAGCCCAGTAAATGAGTCGATCCCGAATCTCGAGCGGAACGTACCTCCGACCCTCAGGACACTGTGGAGGGCTGGGGTCGGTGCGCAACGCTCGCTCGGTGACATCGACCTCCCACCACCACCGGTGCCACAAGGCAAGACTCGGTGTATGGGAGTAGGCTCAACGGACCTCTCCTCCGTGTCATACCGCTGGGACAGCGCATCTGCCTTACCATTCTGGGACCCAGGGATGTACGTGATTTTAAATACGAACCTGGTGAGAAACATACTCCATCGAGCCTGGCGAGGGTTCAGTCTCCTCGCTGCCCGGATGTACTCCAGGTTCCGATGGTCAGTCAAAATGAGGAAAGGGGGTGTTGAGCCCCCTTAAGCCAATGCCTCCACACCTTAAGGGCTTGAACTACAGCTAACAGCTCCCTGTCCCCAACGTCATAGTTACGCTCCGCCGGGCGGAGCTTTTTAGAGTAAAAAGCACAGGGCGGAGTTTAGGTGGCGTGCCGGACCGTTGAGAGAGAACGGCCCTATACCAGCCTCGACGCGTCCACCTCAACCTGAAAGGGTAATCGGGATCCGGATGCGCCAGCACCGGAGCCGACGTAAACAGGTCCTTCAGTCTCCTAAAGGCCCTGTCCGCATCAGCTGACCACTGCAGGCGCACCGGACCCCCTTTCAGAAGGGACGTGATGGGAGCTGCCACCTGTCCAAAACCCTGGATAAACCTCCGGTAGTAATTCGCAAAGCCCAAGAACTGCTGCACCTCTTTTACAGTGGTTGGGGTTTGCCAATTACGCACAGCGGACACACGATCCACCTCCATTCTCACCCCTGACGCGGACAACCTGATAACCCAAAAAGGGAGACCGACTCCTGGAAAAACAGACGTTTCTCTGCCTTGACATATAGGTGCTGCTCCAACAGCCTCCTCAATACACGACGCACCAGGGTTATATGCTCGGCTCGGGTAGACGAGTACACCAGAATGTCATCAATGTACACGACCACCCCTTGCCCCTGCATATCCCGGAAAATGTCATCTACGAAGGATTGGAAGACTGATGGAGCATTCATCAACCCATATGGCATGACGAGATACTCGAAATGACCTGACGTGGTACTAAAACGCTGTTTTCTATTCGTCAGCCCTCCCTAATGCGCACCAAGTTATAGCACGCTCCTGAGATCCAGTTTTGTGAAAAACCGCGCTCCATACAATGACTCCGTCATGGTCGCAATCAGAGGGAGTGGATAACTGTATTTCACAGTAATCTGATTGAGACCACGGTAATCAATGCACGGGCGCAACCCTCCATCTTTTTTCTTCACAAAAAAGAAGCTCGAGGAGGCGGGAGAAGTGGAGGGCCGAATGTATCCCTGTCTCAAAGATTTGGCTATGTAAGTCTCCATAGCTTTTCTCTCCTCTTGAGACAAAGGATACACGTGGCTCCGTGGGAGTGCTGCTCCTGCCTGGAGATCAATCGCACAATCCCCCTGTCTATGAGGAGGCAACTGCGTCCTAGTTTTACTAAACACGAGAGCTAAATCCCCCATATTCCCAGGCGGAATGTGCAGTGCGGGCACTTGGTTTGGACTTTCCACCGAAGTCGCCCCCACGGAAACACCCAGACATCGCCCCTCGCACTGAGCAGACCACCCATCGAGAGCCCTCTGTTGCCACGAAATAGCAGGGTTATGGGTGCTTAACCAGGGAATTCCCAGCACCACTGGGTACGCAGGAGAGTCGATCAGATACAGCTGTATAGTCTCTTCATGACCCCCCTGCGGGACACATCCTAAGTGGTGCTGTGATCTCCTAATCAACCCCGACCCCAACGGGCGGCTATCTAAGGCATGAACGGGAAAAGGTTTGTCAACAGGTAGGAGAGGGATCCCTAAATCTAAACAAAACTTCCGATCAACAAAATTCCCAGCTGCGCCTGAATCTACTAGCGCCTTATGCTGGGAATGAGGTGCAACCTGTAGAAAACAAACAGGTATACAAAAGTGCGCAACAGAGAGCTCTGGGTAAGTGGGGCGTCTACTCACCTGGGAGGCCTCCCCAGTGCGTGGCCTGTTGTCTTCTCCCCCGGAGAACCCTCCCAGCACCTGGCCGCAGTGTGCCCTCCACGACCGCACTGGGTGCAGGAGACAGGCCCCCTCGGGCTCCTCCTCCTCCTTTCTCTAGCGCTTGCACCCCCGAGCTCCATAGGGCTCGGCTCGGAGGTGCCGGAGGGCGAATGGACGGACCCCCTCGGGACGTCCACGGGTGGCCAGCAGGGTGTCCAGACGGATGGACATATCGACCAACTGGTCGAAGGTGAGATGGATATCCCCTGCAGGCCAACTCACGTTGAACGTCCTCCCGTAGGCTACATCGAAAATGGTCGATGAGGGGCCCGTTCATTCCACCTTGCGTCCGCCGCTAGAGTCCCGGAACTCCAGCGCAAACGCCTGTGCGCTCCTCCTCCCCTGTCTCAGGTGGACTAGACGCTCCCCGCCGCTTTGCCCTCAGGTGGATGGTTGAACACGGCCTTGAAGCGACGGGAGAACTCGGCGTAGGAGATGGTGGTGGCGTCCATCTTCCTCCCACTCGGCGTTGGCCCATTCCAATGCCTTGCCCGTGAGACAGGAGATGAGGGCGGAAACGCTCGTGTCCCGAGGGCACCGGGTGTACAGTGGCCAGGTAGAGCTCCACCTGCAGGAGGAAGCCTGACACCCGGCAGCTGTTCCGTCATACGCCCTCGGGAGCGAGAGCCGAATCCCCCTGGGTTCCGGACCTGGGACTGGTAGACCGGCCGATGGGGTTGGCAGGGTAGGTGGAGGTGTGGGTACCCCTCTGGCCTCCCATCGGTGCAGGGTGTTGATGACGTCCTGTAGAGCGGTCCCCAGTTGTCGTATCTGGTTATCCTGGCCGCGGACATGCTCCTCGAGCGACTCAGGCGTGACTGTAGATCCTGCTGATTCCATGGAGGTGTGTGATTCTGTCAAGGGGTGCTGAAGGTGGGTGTGGTGCAGGAATCAAGCGCAGGACGATGAAGCTCAGTCCAAAAGACTTTAGTGCAATATTCACGTAGAAAATAAGCACAATAAGCCCGGAGGCGAAATAACGGCGCACACAGGCGTCAAACAAACGGCGCACTAACATGTGCGAAAACCTCTCCAAACACTGGAGGGAAGTACGTAGCTCAAACACCAAAACAGAAGAGCAATCCCACACAAACACGGACACACACAACGAGAACTAAATAGGACACTAACGAGGACTAACTAGACACAGGTGTACAACATCAAGACAAAACCAAACGAACATGAAACATAGATCGGTGGCAGCTAGTACTCGGGGGACGACGACCGCGAAGCCTGCCCGAACCAGGAGGAGGGAGCAGCCTCGGCCGAAACCGTGACAATATGCTCATGTTATTAATGTTAGTGCAGGGTGAGCTGTACACACTGGACTTCTTACTAGGGCACAACGCCTCAGTGCTAACAGTATAAATCTGGTTCATAGGCACATGATTACAGCATACAATAGCTGTAGGACCAGCAGAGTCATTCAGGGCAGTTACAGGGACATACATTAGGTTACTTACATTGTGTCTACCAACGCCCCTGGTATAATGTACATTTGCTGAAGTACTATGACAACCCAGCGTCACAATGGTAGGGATTAACTGAGCTGGGCTTGGGTCATTGACAAGTCATTTTCTCAACATAGCCTTATAATGCTGTGAAAGGAAAAATCACGGCTGGCAGAAGGATGAGGAAATCTGCCCACTCCCCCCGCTTCACAGGATTCGGAGAACCCTTTATGGACGGGAGAGACACAGGATAACTTGTTTTTTTTTTTTTTTGTTTGTCTTTTTTGTTTCTTTTTTTTCTGGGGGAATGGATCAGCTTAATATTGCAGATAGATTGTATCTTCTATCAATGTAATTGTCTGCATCACTTCCAATCCCCCCATGTTTTTTTATTTTTTATATATATACTCCCCTTTATTACTTTTCAACCCCACCATCCTTTCCCTACTTGGAGTAAATTAGTGAACAACAATGCCCAGGCCTCTACTTCCGGTCTATACTTACTATCTACACCTTATGGACAGAGTTAATTTTACAATAATTCTATTATATATATATATATATATATATATATATTTTTTGCTCCTGAACTTCTTCTACTCTCAACCTCTCCGATCATTTTCATGGTGTCCATCCGGTTTGCTTCTATATGCCATATCTCTCTAACTGTGCTCCTTCCCAAAAGCTCCCAACATACAACCTATATACTTATTATGGACACAGTATGCTTACATTATTAGCTATCTTTGTTATTATTTGTTGTTATTTGTTATTAGTCCCATCCTTCAACTCTATTCAATACCTCCCATCTATCTCTTAACACCATCCATATAGGATTTCTATTTGCCATATATATTTCGACCGTACTGTGATGTTTTACAAACATTCTGAACCTTTCTATTCTCATTGCTTCTACAGATTGTGAATTAAAAATAATTTTTTTTGCTAAAAGTATTATTATATTGTTGATTGATTGACTATGACTTTTCAGATCACCCAGTAATGCTATCTGCAAGGTTAGTTCCAGGTAAATATTGCAATCCTTTAGCCATTCCCTGGACCTGTGTCCAAAAACAAGCTACAAATGGACAGAACCAAAACAAATGATCTAATGATTCTGTCTCTTCACAGCAAAACCTGCAGAGCTGGGAAGATTGTATCCCCCATATAAATAACATTCTATTGGTAGCAAGAATTTTATATAATAATTTAAATTTAAAGATTCTAATTTTTGAATCCGGTGTCGTTTTGCGTGTCAGTTCATAAACACTCATAAACACTATGACACAGGATAACTTGAGCCCGTTGCTCCTGGCGCCTGGTGCAGGCGTCCGACAGATGGAGAAGCCCCGCTCGTCCCAGAGCAGGGACGGAAGGTTGCCGACATCGACTTCGAAATCGTAGGAGTAGGCGGCCACAGACACCGGTACCCCCAGCAACGAAGGTGCAGGAAGATCAGACTCCAGGACGGCGAAACTATTCGTTGTTTGTATCTGCTCCGGGCCTCTCATTAGGAGTGTAGACTGCTTTGCGGGTGGCCACTGTCTTCGGCTTCCACGGCTCGTGACATGCGACCATTGTTGATTGCCATGCTCCTCTTGCTGTGCTCCTTCGACTCCGCTATCAGATGGGGGAGCTCTGGGCAACACCGGCCAGTCGGATAACGACAAACGGCAAGGCGGAGATGCATCCAACAAGCACGACGCCATCCAGCCACAGACACAGAAAAGGTAAACATTCCATTCTGCGTTTTCCCCAGTTTCTTACGTAGGCTGGCAGCCTGCGTGATCAAGGAAGCCACCTCAAGCCTATAATCCTCGGCAAGCAAACAATTGCCGCATTGGAACTCTGAGTGATCCGGTTTGTCCCGAAACAAAGCGTAGTAGATACAGCTCCTACAGCGCTGGAACCGTTCATTTATTTCTCCAAACAAAGAGGGCTCCAATGCAAAACTCATCTGGGACTAACTTTGTTAGTCATCTGGGACAGCTTTGCGGCTCTGTCAAGCAGGCTTCAACCTGTCTGTTAAGCGGGACAAGAAATAACGGTCCTAGCTGTTAAAAGCTAACGCGTTGCGGAATCCATGCAAAAACAAGTTTGGTAATGAATATTGGTTATGTTTTAGTTAAAAATAACAAACCAAGTGTTTCCGCATACAGTGTTCAGCTGCGCACTCTGGTCATTCTACTTCCAATGTTTGTCTATGGAGATTGCATGGCTGTGTGCTCGATTTTATACACCTGTCAGCAACGGATGTGGCTGAAATAGCCGAATCCACAAATTTGAAGGGGTGTCCACATACTTTGTATATATAGTGTACCACTATTTCATCCAACCAACTAACCCTACAACTATATTGAGTACCACTGTATGAGTCATAATACCCATAAAACCTAGCGGTAAAATACGGAAATGGTTCTAATAATTATTAGAACTACTTCATATAAGGTCTGTGTTTGGTGTAGGCTTACCCCCTGGCGCGACGTTTTGATAACCTCGCAAACCTCTCTCAGACAAGGTCACTTTTATCAACATATTCGCCTGTAATTACCTCCCAAAATGAAATGCTGATTAGCTGCTAATGTGGCTTTCATTCAGAACTACACATCTTGTCGCAAGCTTTGACGTCATCCCTCAAGGCACATTTCTCCATGCAAACTCATCGACAAGTAGCCTAGCAAGTAACGTAGATGTTATAGCCTTTTTAGTTTGTCGTGTGGAATTCTTGTTGAGCATTTTGCAAATTACATAGCTAAGCTACCGTAGCATTTTTTTATTACTAGAATTGTTTTGATTACCCTCTGCCCTTTTGTAGCGAACTAGCTAAACCTAAAGTCTCTCTGTCGATCAGAAGCAAGTACGGTTCTGTGCTATGTACCCGGATTCTAACCACTACTCCGGTAAGCACACGTGCATTTAACCGTTTTACGACCTCTGTAAATGAGAGGCGTCGCTAGACTAGTTGAGCATTCCAGATGATTCCTCCATCCCAGCAGAAATGTCCCATCCACATAGTAGCATTTTAAAGATGTGCAGATAAGACTAAAGCCCAGTCTATTTTACCGTTACAATAGTCAAGTCTGTGGGTTTTGGTATTTTAAAATAGATGTTACCATTTTAGTAATCAACTTAGCTAGCTAGTAAAAGTTTTTTTTTTTTTTTTTGTCTTTCAGATGGTCGGACCGGAAACCCAATGACAACACTCGGGTCTGTAGCTGCCATTTTCCGGTGGGAAGAGAGAAACGGCCCTGTATTTAAGGTGTCTCATCCACCATGGCAGAAGAGGAAGATCCAGACTGTTGATTGGGAAACAAAAACAAACAATGAGGATTGAGTGTTGAGTATGATAAACAATCTGTTTTCTGTTCAGATAAAGATGTTGATACAGCATTGGAAAAGACCCACCACTTACCACGCCTCTTTGTTTTCCAGTCCAACAGGAGTGCATCCCTCAGGCTATCCGGTGCATGGACATCCTGTGCCAGTGTGATCCAGTTGTGGAGACTACAGCAGATCGAACCTGTGGACGGACAGGTCAGTAACTCATCAAATATGATACAATATTGTGTAAAACATTTGAATCTGTAGATGCGTCAACATTTTGACTTTGTCTCCCCTTTTCTCCATGTTTTAGACATGAGGCGTGACACGCGGAACATCAGGCTCACCCCACGAGAAGCAGTGCGCCACCCTCAGCAGGAAGTTATGTACTCTCTCTCACTCAGGGGTAAGACATCGTTTAAACATCACAGATGTACATTTCCACTGTGCCCATGATAAAATGTAATGTGAGTTGTGTTGTTCTACTGAATGAAACTGAGGAGATGCACTCAGACCAGCCTTTGTGATTGAACTTACGTTATCTATACTGAACAAAAATCTAAACGCAACATGCAACAATTTCAACAACGATTTTACTGAGTTACAGTTCATATAAGGAAATCAGTCAATTGAAATAAATAAATGAGGCCCTAATCTATGGATTTCACATGATTGGGCACCCACTGGTGAGCCAGGCTCAGCCAATCAGAATGAGTTTTACGCCACAAAGGGGCTTTTCTTACAGACAGAAATAGTCCTCAGTTTCATCAGCTGTCCGGGTGGCCGGTCTCAGACGATCCCTCAGGTGAAGAAGCTGGATGTGGAGGTGCTGAGCTGGCGTGGTTACATGTGGTCTGCGGTTGTGAGGTCGGTTGGACGTACTTCGAAATTCTCTAAAACGACATTATGGTAGAGAAATGTACATTAAATTCTCTGGCAACAGCTCTGGTGGACATTCCTGCAGTCAGCATGCCAATTGCACGCTCCCTCAAAACTTGAGACATCTGTGGCATTGTGTTGTGTGACAAAACTGCACATTTTAGAGTGGCCTTTTATTGTTCCCAGCACAAGGTGCACCTGTGTAATGATCATACTGTTTAATCAGCTTCTTGATATGCCACACCTGTCAGGTGGATGGATTATCTTGGCAGATAAATGCTCACTAACATGGATGTAAAGACATTTGTGCACAACGTATTTGAGATAAATACGCTTTTTGTGCACATGGAACATTTCTGGGATCTTTGATTTCAGCTCATGAAACATGGGACAACACTTTACATGTTGCGTTTATATTTTTGATAACTTTTAATTAATAACTTAGATTTTTTTCATTTGACATATCAATCATATAGTGGGAAGGATCCTATAAATCAAGACTGTGAATGCATGTACCACTCCGGATAAATAAATACTGTGCCTTTGAAGATTTGTCTCTGGTCATGAAACTACAATACAGGCTGGATGTCTAAACAAAGTAAATTCTGAATGTCAATAGATTTTTAGATTCATTTTCATCAATGACAACATTCTACTGAGTTATCACTCATCGAATTCTGGTATCCGGGGTAATCTAGTTAATGATTACATCAATGATTAATTGGCTCTTTCCTTGTAGAATGTTGACAGCTGTATAGAACACACTATTGCTAAGATGCTTAAACTTTTAGCAATTATGTAGGCTATTTTTGTATCTACTGCTCTGCTAACTAGCTAGCTAAAGTGTAGTCAGGGGCTAGCTAACACAAAGGGAACATAAGAAGTTAATGGATTGGACACAGACATACTGTACAAACAATTATCTAGGCTATGTCAAAAAATGATTTTTTTTTATCTACTGCTCTGCTACCTAGCTAGCTAAAGTGTAGTCAGTTGCTAGCTAAGACAGAAAAAAAAGGGACAAGAAGTTAATGGATTGGACACATGTCTCTGATCACACTGGTGAATGGTAGCTGACAGTGTCGACTAGAGATGATGTGCAGGAATTTGTAGTCTTGCTGAGGTCTTCTCTGTTGCTAATTAGCATTTCATTTTTTGGGGGAGTAAATTGAGGAGAATATAATGATAAAACTCACCTTGTCCAATAGAGATTTACACGGTTATCAAAACTTCACGCCAGGGTAAGCCTACACAAAACACAGACCTTAAATGAAGTAGTTCTAAAATCGCAGACGCAAAAATGAATGGTGAAAGAATGATTCGAACCATTACCGGGTTTTACCACTAGGTTTTATGGTATTAGTGACGCATCAACTGTGCCGGACTATACCACTATTTCATACCACCAACAATGTTTCTACAACTTGAGTGGAGTCCACCTGTGGTAAATTCAATTGATTGGACATGATTTGGAAGGCACACACCTGTCTATTTAAGGTTCCATAGTTGACAGTGCATGTCAGAGCAAAAACCAAGCCATGAGGTCGAAAGAATTGTCCATAGCGCAGAGATCAGATTGTCGAGGCACAGATCTGTGGAAGGGAAGCAAAAAATGTCTGCAGCATTGAAGGTCCCCAAGAAGACAGTGGCCTCCATCAGGAAGAAGATTGGAACCACCAAGACTCATCCTAGAGCTGGCCGCTCGGCCAAACTGAGCAATCGGGGGAGAAGGGCCTTGGTCAGGGAGGTGACTAAGAACCTGATGGTCACTCTGACAGAGCTCTAGAGTTCCTCTGTGGGGATGGGAGAAACTTCCAGAAGGACAACCATCTCTGCAGCACTCCACCAATTAGGCCTTTATGGTAGAGTGTCCAGACGGAAGCCACTCCTCAGTAAAAGGCACATGACAGCCCGCTTGGAGTTTGCCAAAAGGCACCTAAAGACTCTCAGACCATGAGAAACAAGATTCTCTGGTCTGATCAAACCAAGATTGAACTCTTTGGCCTGAATGTCAAGCTTCACTTCTGGAGGAAACCTGGCACCAACCCTACGGTGAAGCATGGTGGTGTCAGCATCATGCTGTGGGGATGTTTTTCAGCAGCAGGGACTGGGAGACTAGTCAGGATCGAGGGAAAGATGAACGGAGCAAAGTACGAGAGATCCTTGATGAAAACCTGCTCCAGTGCGCTCAGGACCTAAGACTGCGAAGGTTCACCTTCCAACAGGACATCGACCCTAAGCACACAGCCAAGACAACGCAGGAATGGCTTCGGGAAAAGTCTCTGAATGTCCTTGAGTGGTCCAGCCAGAGCCTGGACTGGAACCCAATCTAACATCTCTGGAGAGACCTGAAAGTAGCTGTGCAGCAACGCTCCTCATCCAACCTGACAGAGCTTGAGAGGATCTGCAGAGAAGAATGGGAGAAACTCCCCAAATACAGGTGTGCCAAGCTTGTAGCGTCATACCCAAGAAGACTCGAGACTGTAATCGCTGCCAAATGTGCTTTAACAAAGTACTGAGTAAAGGGTCTGAATACTTATGTAAATGTGATATTTCGGTTTTTTAATTTGCTAAAATTTCTAAAAACCAGTTTTTTGCTTTGTCATTATGGGGTATTGTGTGTAGATTGATGAGGGGGGAAAAAACTATTTAGTCAATTTTAGAATATGGCTGTAACCTAACAAAATGTGGAAAAAGTCAAGGGGTCTGAATACTTTCTGAAGGCACTGTATATACCACTATTTCATAAGAAATATACACTTCCGGTCAAAAGTTTTAGAACACCTAATCATTCAAGGGTTTTTCTTTATTTTTACTATTTTCTACATTGTAGAATAATATTGAAATCGAAACTATGAAATAACACATATGCAATCATGTAGTAATCAAAAAGTGTTAAACAAATCAAAATATATTTTATATTTGAGATTCTTCAAATAGCCACCCTTTGCCTTCATGACAGCTTTGCACACTCTTGGCATTCTCTCAACCAGCGTCATGAGGTAGTCACCTGGAATGCATTTCAATTAACAGGTGTGCCTTGTTAAAGTACATTTGTGGTATTTCTTTCCTCTTATTGCGTTTGAGCCAATCACTTGTGTTGTGACAAGGTAGGGGTGGTATACAGAAGATAGCCCTATTTGGTAAAATACCAAGTCCATATTATGGCAAGAACAGCTCAAATAAGCGAAAAGAGAAATGACAGTCCATCATTAATTTAAGACATGAAGGTCAGTCAATACGGAAAATGTCAAGAATTTTGAAAGTTATCCCAGAAATGTTACATATGCACAAAAGCTTATTTCTCTCAAAGTTTTTTGCACAAATTAGTTTAAAACCCTGTTAGTGAGCATTCCTCCTTTGCCAAGATAATCCATCCACCTGACAGGTGTGGCATATCAAGTGAAGCTGATTAAACAGCATGATCATTACACAGGTGCACCAAGAGTGTGCAAAGCTGTCATCAAGGCAAAGGGTGGCTACTTTGAAGAATCTCAAATATAAAATATATTTTCATTTGTTTAACACGTTTTGCTTACTACATGATTCCATATGTGTTATTTCATAGTGTTGATGTCTTCACTATTATTCTAAAATGTAGAAAATAGTAAAAAATAAAGAAAACCCTGGAATGAGAAGGTCCGTCCAAACTTTTGACTGGTATTGTATACATATATTATTTTTCTTCTTCAGGATTTTGGAACTTATCCCGCAACCCCATTTTCATATCAGGCGACCCCACCTGGGTTCGCGACTCCTAGTTTGTTAACCGCTGGCCTAGAACAAATCAATGGTAAAAGAATAAGCACACAACACAGGATAAATATTTAGAACATGTTATTCACAAAAACGTTAGCAAAACAACTGTTGCAAGGACGTGAGGAAGAGTTGTAAATGTGAATGTTTTGCTAATGTAGTCAACCTCGCGAATGCGAACTAATAATCATAAAACAGGGAGATGTAGCCTACACAACATCTGGCCGGACCGGACAGTTTTCCTCCTGTGGATTTTTATTCCTTTATTAATGCTGATATGTGATTGAGGTAGAAATGTTACGTGTATGATTTGCAGGTTGAAATGAGACGTATAACCTTTCAATACTTCCAATGCTTCAGTCTTTTAACCACAGGCTATTTTCACGCTTTGCTTTGTTTGGCGCCAGTTTTACTGGGCCTATAAAGATAGTAACTCTTGAAACGTAATGGGATTGTTCAGCAAAATGATCTATTCAGATAATTGTTTCCTTAGCGGTCTATGGACTGCTCCAACGGAGTGACAGCAATCCACACTTTAGTTTTGGTAGAAAAGTATTAAGAAAGTATGAATAGTCCTCACTTTAGATTAGGTCTGCAAAACGACTTTACTAATGATTAGTAAATGGTTTATAAGGACATTTAAACGTCTTATGAATGGTTATTATATACTTTATAATGTGTTTATAAATGTGTAAATAACTAACTAGCTTGCTAACATTTACAAATGTGGGAGCGATGATTACTAAGTGATAAATAAACTATTCACTAATCCATTATAAATGCTTTATTACAAGGTGTTATTATAAAGGGCTACCAGTTAGGGTTACACTATGAAGGTTGTAACATCTCAAAAAGCTAATTAATGGCTACTTTGAGTTCACAGCTTGGGAAGGCCTTATCAGAGGCCTGATTCAAGTCATGAATTCAATGCTGCATTTGTGAAACAAGCATTTAGCATGTAAGATGTGTCTATATTTATCCTGGATCATATTATACAGTGGGGGGAAAAAAAGTATTTAGTCAGCCACCAATTGTGCAAGTTCTCCCACTTAAAAAGATGAGAGAGGGCCTGTAATTTTCATCATAGGTATCGTCAATTATGACAGACAAAATGAGAAAAAAAATCCTGAAAATCACATTGTAGGATTTGTAATGATTTTATTTGCAAATTATGGTGGAAAATAAGTATTTGGTCAATAACAAAAGTTTCTCAATACTTTGTTATACACCCTTTGTTGGCAATGACACAGGTCAAACGTTTTCTGTAAGTCTTCACAAGGTTTTCACACACTGTTGCTGGTATTTTGGCCCATTCCTCCATGCAGATCTCCTCTAGAGCAGTGATGTTTTGAGGCTGTCACTGTGCAACACGGACTTTCAACTCCCTCCAAAGATTTTCTATGGTGTTGAGATCTGGAGACTGGCTAGGCCACTCCAGGACCTTGAACTGCTTCTTACGAAGCCACTCCTTCGTTGCCCGGGCGGTGTGTTTGGGATCATTGTCATGCTGAAAGACCCAGCCACGTTTAATCTTCAATGCCCTTGCTGATGGAAGGAGATTTTCACTCAAAATCTCACAATACATGGCCCCATTCATTATTTCCTTTACACGGATCAGTCGTCCTGGTCCCTTTGCAGAAAAACAGCCCCAAAGCATGATGTTTCCACCCCCATGCTCCACAGTAGGTATGGTGTTCTTTGGATGCAACTCAGCATTATTTGTCCTCCAAACACGACGAGTTGAGTTTTTACCAAAAGTTCTATTTTGGTTTCATCTGACCATATGACATTCTCCCAATCCTCTTCTGGATCATCCAAATGCACTCTAGCAAACTTCAGACGGGCTTGGATATGTATTGGCTTAAGCAGGGGACACGTCTGGCACTGCAGGATTTGAGTCCCTCGGCGTAGTGTGTTACTGATGGTAGGCTTTGTTACTTTGGTCCCAGCGCTCTGCAGGTCATTCACTAGGTCCCCCCGTGTGGTTCTGGAATTTTTGCTCACCGTTCTTGTGATCATTTTGACCCCACGGGGTGAGATCTTGTGTGGAGCCCCATATCGAGGGAGATTACCAGTGGTCTTGTATGTCTTCCATTTCCTAATAATTGCTCCCAAAGTTGATTTCTTCAAACCAAGCTGCTTACCTATTGCAGATTCAGTCTTCCCAGCCTGGTGTCCTTTGACAGCTCTTTGGTCTTGGCCATAGTGGAGTTTGGAGTGTGACTGTTTGAGGTTGTGGACAGGTGTCTTTTATACTGATAACAAGTTCAAACAGGTGCCATTAATACAGGTAACGAGTGGAGGACAGAGGAGCCTCTTAAAGAAGAAGTTACATGTCTGTGAGAGCCAGAAATCTTGCTTGTTTGTAGGTGACCAAATACTTATTTTCCACCATAATTTGCAAATAAATTCATTAAAAATCCTACAATGTGATTTTCTGGATTTTTTTTCTTCTCAATTTGTCTGTCATAGTTGACGTGTACCTATGATGAAAATTACAGGCCTCTCTCATCTTTTTAAGTGGGAGAACTTGCACAATTGGTGGCTGACTAAATATTTTTTTACCCCCACTGACACCAGAAACAAAATTGTAGACCTGCACCAGGCTGGGAAGACTGAATCTGCAATAGGTAAGCAGCTTGGTTTGAAGAAATCAACTTTGGGAGCAATTATTAGGAAATGGAAGACATACAAGACCACTGATAATCTGTCTCGATCTGGGGCTCCACACAAGATCTCACCCCTTGGGGTCAAAATGATCACAAGAACGGTGAGCAAAAATTCCAGAACCACACGGGGGGACCTAGTGAATGACCTGCAGAGAGCTGGGACCAAAGTAACAAAGCCTACCATCAGTAACACACTACGCCGCCAGGGACTCAAATCCTGCAGTGCCAGACGTGTCCCCCTGCTTAAGCCAGTACATGTCCAGGCCCGTCTGAAGTTTGCTAGAGTGCATTTGGATGATCCGAAAGAGGGATTGGGAGAATGTCATATGGTCAGATGAAACCAAAATAGAACTTTTTGGTAAAAACTCAACTTGTCGTGTTTGGAGGACAAACAATGCTGAGTTGCATCCAAAGAACACCATACCTACTGTGAAGCATGGGGGTGGAAACATCATGCTTTGGGGGCTGTTTTTCTGCAAAGGGACCAGCACGACTGATCCGTGTAAAGGAAAGAATGAATGGGGCCATGTATCGTGAGATTTTGAGTGAAAACCTCCTTCCATCAGCAAGGGCATTGAAGATGAAACGTGGCTGGGTGAGCGACCTGTCAGGTAGGACGCAATGGCTGGCTGAGCGACCTGTCAGGTAGGACGCAATCCAAGGTGAGCAGCGCCGGAGATGCCCAACTCGGAGAGCGTGGAGAGGTGGATCTGATGGTTCACAGTATCAAAGGCAGCAGATAGGTCTAGAAGGATAAGATGAGAGAGAGTTAGCTTTAGCAGTGCGGAGAGCCTCCGTGACACAAAGAAGAGCAGTCTCAGTTGAATGACCAGTCTTGAAACCTGACTGGTTTGGATCAAGAAGGTCATTCTGAGAGAGATAGCAGGAAGTTAGCTAGAGATGGCACGCTCAAGAGTTTTGGAGAGAAAAGAAAGAAGGGATACTGGTCTGTAGTTGTTGACATCGGAGGGATCGAGTGTAGGTTTTTTGAGGAGGGGTGCAACTCGCTCTCTTGAAGACGGAAGGGACATGGCCAGTGGACAAGGATGAGTTGATGAGCGAGGTGAGGTAAGGGGAGTGGACTGGAGAAGAGAGGAGGGGATAGGGTCAAGCGGGCAGGTTGTTGGGCGGCTGGCCGTCACAAGTCACAGGATTTCATCTGGAGAGAGAGGGGAGAAAGAAGTCAAAGCATAGGGTAGGGGCAGTGAGAGCAGGACCACCGGTGTCATTTTGACTTAATAAATGAGGATCGGATGCCGTCAACCTTCTTTTCAAAATGGTTGACGAAGTCATCCACAGAGAGGGAGTGGGGGAGGGGAGGAGGAGGAGGATTCAGCAGGGAGGAGAAGGTGGCAAAGAGCTTCCTAGGGTTAGAGGCAGAGGCTTGAAGTTTAGAGTGGTAGAAAGTGGCTTTAGCAGCAGAAACAGAGGAAGAGAATGTAGAGAGGAGGGAGTGAAAAGATGACAGGTCCGCAGGGAGTCTAGTTTTCTTCCATTTCCGCTCGGCTGCCCGTAGCCCTGTTCTGTGAGCTCGCGATGAGTCGTCAAGCCACGGAGCTGGAGGGAGGACCGAGCCGGCCGGGAGGATAGGGGACATAGAGAGTCAAAGATGCAGAAAGGGAGGAGAGGAGGGTTGAGGAGGCAGAATCAGGAGATCGGAGGGAGAAGGATTTAGTAGAGGGAAGAGATGGATGGAAGAGGAGAGAGTAGCGGGTGAGAGAGAGCGAAGGTTGCGATGGCACATTACCATCTGAGTAGGGGCAGAGTGAGTAGTGTTGGAGGAGAGCGAGAGAGAAAAGGATACAAAGTAGTGGTCGGAGACTTGGAGGGGAGTTGCAGTGAGATTAGTAGAAGAACAGCATCTAGTAAAGATGAGGTCAAGCGTATTGCCTGCCTTGTGAGTAGGGGGACGGTGAGAGGGTGACAAAAGAGGAAAGGAGGGGAAAGAAGGAGGCAGAGAGAAATGAGTCAAAGGCAGACGTAGGGAGGTTAAAGTCACCCAGAACTGTGAGGGGGTGAGCCATCCTCAGGAAAGGAACTTATCAAGGCGTCAAGCTCATTGATGAACTCTCCAAGGGAACCTGGAAGGCGATAAATGATAAGGATGTTAAGCTTAAATGGGCTAGTGACTGTGACAGCATGGAATTCAAATGAGGAGATAGACAGATGGGTCAGGGGGAAGAGAGAGAATGTCGACTTGGGAGAGATGAGGATTCCTGTGCCACCGCTGCGCTGATTAGATGCTCTCGGGGTATGCGAGAACACATGATCAGACGAGGAAAGGGCAGTAGGAGTAGCAGTGTTTTCTGTGGTAATCCATGTTTCCGTCAGCGGCAAGAATTCGAGGGACTGGGGGGGTGCATAGGCTGAGATGAACTCTGTCTTGTTGGCCGAAAACGGCAGTTCCAGAGGCTACCGGGAGACCTGGAACTCCACGTGGGTTGTGCGCGCAGGGACCACCAGATTAGAGTGGCAGAAGCCATGCGGTGTGAAGTGTTTGTATGGCCTGTGCAGAGAGGAGAGAACAGAGATAGACAGACACATAGTTGACAGGCTACAGAAAAGGCTACAATAATGCAAAGGAGATCGGAATGAAATTAACTAAACATCTGGGAAAGCGAGAGAGCGGGGCCTCCCTCACTTACGTTTCACTGAAACACTCAAATATAACTCTCCCAACTTCCACTTTAGAAATTATAATTGTTGTAAACTACAGCGGTTCAATGTTTTCTAGGAATAGACTCTAACTTAGTTTATTCAGCTAGCTAACTTGGTACAGTATTCTTCCGTGAAAACCACCCAGGGCACCGTATCCTATGATGCCATAGCTAACTAGCATGCTAGCATCCAATAACACGGTTTAGCACCAATACTCGGGTTACAACAAACTACCAACAGTGTGTTAACACGCTAAACAGATCATTTGTGTCCGTGTCTAACGTTGTGTAAAAAGTTTTGGGGTTAGTTTTGACAGTTTGAGTGAGTGCGTCGTCATCTTATTCAGCCAGTTAGTTAGCTAACTAGAATAGTTAGCATATTAGCTAGCCATTGCTCTCTGTCAACGAACCAACCCCTCCTCCCACGGTATGAAACACACAGAGAGAGCCAAGCTAACGTTAACTAGTCACCTATGTCTGGAATTAATTTTGAACGACTCTGGTTACCAGTATGTAGAAATAAAATATAAATAAATGTAGGTTATAACTTACCCTTAGTAGCTACTGTTAGCTAGTTAAGTGTAAAGCTAGCTACTGAATTGATTGAGCCAGTTCGCACTGTGTCCCAACGGGAGAAAGCGTCTCCCAAACAATACAGCTAGGTCGCTCTATCTATTGTTTAGTTAGCTATCCAGGTAGCAACAAGCTAGCTACATTTTGAGTACAGTAGCTACTAACTACCTAACGTTAACGCTTCAGATAATGAGGTTAGAAAAACAGCTGAATGGTAGGTAGCTAACTGGCATAATTACAGGTACTCTTAAGCGTGAAATTACATTGGAAACAACTATCCACAGTTGCTAATATTACCAGTAGCTACCCGCTAGCTAGCTAGCTTTATTGGTCCAGGTAGTGGGTTAGCTAGCCTCGTGCTTCACGGGCTCCAGCCCGAATACAATAATTACCTACAACAACTACCTAGATAAACTACCTACAATACCTAACTACAATACCTACCTACAATCTAAATACATGGTTTAAACTTTACTCGACACCATATAAAGAAGAAGCCAGCTTACCTCCCGCTTTATAGAGAAACACATCCTCACCCCATCGCTGCCAAATAAACGTACTGCATGTTAAGAAATCTGAGACTAAACTGAATAAAAAGAAGAAGAAACTACACTATGAAACAAAGATAAATGATATAAAGAATGATAATAAAAGCTTAAATGAAATTTTGGGGGAAAAGGCAAACTAGGACTCCATCATTCATTGCATCAGATGACTCATTCATCACCAAAAAACCCACTGAGTTATTGCCAACTACAGTTTTTTTCATTGGCAAGATTAGCAAACTTAGGCATGACATGCCAGCAACAAACGCCGCTCCTATTTGCCATATCTTCAATTTAAGCCTACTAGAATGTGTGTGCCCCCAGGCCTGGAGGGAATTAAAAGTAATTCCGCTACCCAAGAATACTAAAGCCCCTTTTACTGGCTCAAAAAGTCGACCAATCAGCCTGTTACCAACCCTTAGTAAACTTCTGGAAAAAATTGTGTTTGACCAGATACAATGCTATTTTACAGTAAACAAATTCACAACAGACATTCAGCATGCTTATAAGGAAGGACATTCAACAAGCACAGCGCTTACACAAATGACTGATGATTGGTTGAGAGAAATTGATGATAAAAAAGATTGTGAGGGGCTGTTTTGTTAGACTTAAGTGCGGCTTTTGACATGATCGATCATGTATGCTGCTGGATAAACATATGTGTTATGGCTTTACACCCCCCTGCTATAATGTGGATAAAGAGTTACTTGTCTAACAGAAACCACAGAGGGTGTTCTTTAATGGAATCCTCTCCAACATAATCCAGGTAGAATCAGGAATTCTCCAGGGCAGCTGTTTAGGCCTCTTACTTTTCAATCTTTACTAACTACATGCCACTGGCTTTACTCAAAGCCAGTGTGTCTATGTATGTGGATGACTCAACACTATACACGTCAGCTAATACAGAAACTGAAATGACTGCAACACTTAACAAAGAGCTGCAGTTAGTTTCAAAATGGTGGCAAGGAATAATTTATTCCTAAATATTTCCAAAACTAAAAGCATTGTATTTGGGACAAATCATTCACTAAATCTTAAACCTCAACTAATTATCCTAATGAATAATGTGGAAATTGTGTTATGATTTACCAGTATTAGAACCCAAATGCAGACAAGTACACCAAGCCAGAGAAGGTTTAACAGGTTTATTTAAAATGTTCAATAGTCCAGGTTTCCAATAATAGGGGAAGAGCAAGTCCAGGTTACAGGAAGAGTAACAGATCCAGGTCAGGGCAGGTGTGGTACCGTAATGTCCTAGTGTCCGTGGTGAGTCCAAAAGAGAGGTCCGGTAGTGGAGAGCAGGATGGTGGTGGCAGGAGTGAAGCGGAGGCAGGAGTCAGGTTCCAAATATATGGTCGTCTTGACTATGATCTGACGATGAGTGGTAAGTTTGACCGGGTCTTAAAGGCTGAGGTGATTATGGTGAATGAGCTGCAGCTGGAACCCTGACTCCCGCACACCAGACTTCACTCCTGCAATCAAGGACAGACAGAGGGGAGGGAGAGAGCAGAGAGAGAGCTACCTAGCAGCAGTAGGCCTAACAAATTGAGCAAGTTGAGGTGACTAAACAGCTTGGAGTAACCCTGGATTGTAAACTGTCATGGACAAAACATATTGATACAACAGCAGCTAAGATGGGGAAAAGTCTGTCCATAATAAAACACACAAAGGTACAGACACACGCATGTGCACACTTGCGCTAGCACACACACTTACATTGTAATATTGTTGTATGGTGGTATTATGCATTTTGTATTGTAGATATGTAGTGGTGTAATAATGTTATATGATGTACTGTTTTATCTTTTGTTTTGTGTGTAATGTAAGTGCCTTAATATGTTTGGACCCCAGGTAGAGTAGCTGCTGCCTTGGCAACAGCCAATGGGGATCCCTAATAAATACAAATACAAATCTGCAGAGTGCACTAATATTAACAGACAGGAGGGGAAAATTTTTAAATTAAAAATAAAATTAAGATTAACATTGTTAACAAGATCGTGTCCACACACAGTGGTAGTACCATCCCTTAAAAATATAAATGGCCTAATCAATACATCTACATTTACATTTACATTTACGTCATTTAGCAGACGCTCTTATCCAGAGCGACTTACAAATTGGTGCATTCACCTTATAGCCAGTGGGATCACCACTTTACCATTTTTTTATTTTTATTATTATAAAAAAAAAAAATTGGGGGGGGGGGTTAGAAGGATTACTTTATCCTATCCCAGGTATTCCTTAAAGAGGTAGGGTTTCAAATGTCTCCGGAAGGTGGTGAGTGACTCCGCTGTCCTGGCGTCGTGAGGGAGCTTGTTCCACCATTGGGGTGCCAGAGCAGCGAACAGTTTTGACTGGGCTGAGCGGGAACTATGCTTCCGCAGAGGAAGGGAGCCAGCAGGCCAGAGGTGGATGAGACGCAATGCCCTCGTTTGGGTGTAGGGACTGATCAGAGCCTGAAGGTGCGGAGGTGCCGTTCCCCTCACAGCTCCAAAGGGCAAGCACCATGGTCTTGTAACAGATGCGAGCTTCAACTGGAAACCAGTGGAGTGTGCGGAGAGGAGCGGGGTGATGTGAGAGAACTTGGGAAGGTTGAACACCAGACGGGCTGCGGCATTCTGGATGAGTTGTAGGGGTTTAATGGCACAGGCAGGGAGCCCAGCCAACAGCGAGTTGCAGTAATCCAGACGGGAGATGACAAGTGCCTGGATTAGGACCTGTGCCGCTTCCTGTGTAAGGCAGGGTCGTACTCTCCGAATGTTGTAGAGCATGAACCTACAGGATCGGGTCCCGCCTTGATGTTAGCGGAGAACGACAGGGTGTTGTCAAGGGTCACGCCGAAGGCTCTTCGCACTCTGGGAGGAGGACAAAACGGAGTTGTCAACCGTGATGGCGAGATCATGGAACGGGCAGTCCTTCCCCGGGGAGGAAGAGCAGCTCCGTCTTGCCAAGGTTCAGCTTGAGGTGGTGATCCGTCATCCATACTGATATGTCTGCCAGACATGCAGAGATGCGATTCGCCACCTGGTTATCAGAAGGGGGAAAGGAGAAGATTAGTTGTGTATCGTCAGCGTAGCAATGATAGGAGAGACCATGTGAGGAAATGACAGAGCCAAGTGACTTGGTGTATAGCGAGAATAGGAGAGGGCCTAGAACTGAGCCCTGGGGGACACCAGTGGTGAGAGCACGTGGTGCGGAGACAGATTCTCGCCACGCCACTTGGTAGGAGCGACCGGTCAGGTAGGACGCAATCCAAGAGTGAGCCGCGCCGGAGATGCCCAGCTCGGAGAGGGTGGAGAGGAGGATCTGATGGTTCACAGTATCAAAGGCAGCAGACAGGTCTAGAAGGACAAGAGCAGAGGAGAGAGAGTTAGCTTTAGCAGTGCGGAGAGCCTCCGTGACACAGAGAAGAGCAGTCTCAGTTGAATGAGCAGTCTTGAAACCTGACTGGTTTGGATCAAGAAGGTCATTCTGGAGAGATAGCAAGAGAGTTGGCTAAAGACGGCACGCTCAATAGTTTTGGAAAGAAAAGAAAGAAGGGATACTGGTCTGTAGTTGTTGACATCAGAGGGATCGAGTGTTGGTTTTTTTGAGAAGGGGGTGCAACTCTCGCTCTCTTGAAGACGGAAGGGACATAGCCAGCGGTCAAGGATGAGTTGATCAGCGAGGTGAGGTAAGGGAGAAGGTCACCGGAGATGGTCTGGAGAAGAGAGGAGGGGATAGGGTCAAGCGGGCAGGTTGTTGGGCGGCCGGCCGTCACAAGTCGATACTTCTTTAAGATTGCGAAACGTCTATCATACATGTCAGATTTCAATACTGGCTGATGTCATAACTCGGGAGGATGTCTTCTCTCGAATGAGCCATTGATCATATTTTAGTGATATTCCTACCTCGAGAAATGTGTAATTTAACGGAGGGTCTAGCACATTTTTCCTATCAGTCTGCCTCTTTAGTCCAGGGTGCATTGCATGGTGCAGTTGCCAGAGATATTATAGAAAGGAGATAGAAATCCAATGAATGATGGAACGTACAACGCCCCACCCAGCCGACTGTCAACCAATCGCGTTCACATTGTCTTGCTGCGTCATGCGGTTGCTGGGCTAATCGTCACTTAACCCCTCCTCAAAGTCAGTGTATACTGTATGTCGAGAAATGTGCCGATTTTCCTCAAAAGTACGTAATGTCACGATTCCAAAGCTACACGATATTACAGATAGCAAAGTCATTAAAGATTTGTAATATTGTACTTCCTGTTGACGAAATACTTGCTAATGTTGGGTTTTTTAGATAGCGCCCAATAGACTCCCATTCACTCCATGAAAGAGGGCGCGCCTTGTCCCAGAATCACCCAGAATGCACCGCGCAACCCATTGACATTATATGGACAACGTTTCCCATCTCCTCAAAAGTATATCTGCCGTTGCGAATGTTAGACTCCAGTCTGTGAGGCAAAATTGTAGACTCCTAAATTGATAGTGCAGTTTGTTTCGGCGATTTTACAGCGAACTAGCTACTTTACATGCTATTGATATGTTTGTACAGGCAAATAAAACTGTACAGGCAAATAAGTCTGAGAGAAAAGCAGCAAAAACTCTAGCTATTGTTGTTTTCACCTTTCTAAGTTGTTGGATTTCTTTTTTCTTTTTTTCTTTATCAAATTTAGATTCATCATCACTTTTCATCAGCTTTCTGCCACTTGTTAATTCCTTAATTAATCCAATCATTTATGCTTTCTTTTATCCATGGTTCAAAGTAACAGCTAAACATATTTTAACTCTGAAGTTAAGGCATGTGTAGTTCCTATGTTTTTATTCCCTAGTTTGACATAGTTATGTTATACTGTTTTGTTGTAATTGCTTCTTTCATGTAACAATACACTGACATTTTTCATCTCAGGGTTGTCATCATAGATATATGTGGTGTTGATGCAGAATGATTTGGATGGATTGGAATGGAATGACTTGGAGAAGGCATAAGAAGGCATAAGCTTGTTTTATAAAAGACATTGTAGTCATTTAGGGTTGTATATTCCAAATTCCAAAGTCTGTGGTTGTTCCATCTTATTTAATTATAGAAAGTAAGTATTCTAAATTGTACATTTTGAGTACGTCATGGATCATTCTGTATGTTGTTTAACATTACCCTCTAGTGGCTCAATTGTGACACAACGTCTTCAACAAGTGTGGTAAAGTTGAAATGTACAATAATGCATGATATCATATAATGTTCAGTAAGAAACCATTTGTAAGGCATTTACAGTTTGCTCACCATTTATTAAATCATAACTGACAGATTTGTTAAATGTTAGTCAGCTAGGTATTTTCACATTCATAAATAACTACTATATGCATTGATGATTCATAGTGTCAGATTGCTGCCAGGTCAGGGGTCACGCCAGAGCAGCTCTCAGATGCTGTTGAGTCTGAATGAATATAGAAATTGGGTACCACTTTATAATAACACCTTGTAATAAAGAATATTTAATATATTAAGAAATAGTTTATTCATTTATTTATAATTACTCCCACATTTGTGTTAGTAAGCTAGTTGTTCACACATTTATAAATATATTCTATAGTATGTAATACTAAGATGTTTAATAAATGTCCTTGTAAACCATTTACCAATCATTGGTAAGTTGTGTTGCAGTCCCTAAAGCGAGGACTATTCATCCTTAATAAACGTTGAGTGACCAGTGTAATTTCTCACAAAAAGATGGACCTGCCATTGGTAGACATTCCAGCAGTACCTGATGCTCCTTAAGGTCTCAAAATGACCTAGAACATATCAATGGTTAAACAATAAGCACACAACACAGAGGATGTTAAAGGAAATATATGAACATTTTATTCCAAAACAGTCACACTGTTGTAGTAGTATGCTGAAAGTAGTAGAAGTAACATGTTTTGTCTGAAAATGCTAACATTTGTGTTTATTGGCAGTGACTACCAAAACCAAAGTGTGGATTGTAGTCACTCATTAGAGCAGTTCATATACTTCTTACAGAGTAAGGGAACCAATATCTAAATACATAATTTAACTGAACATTATGTTTAAAAGGTTACTCCCTTTAATACACCACAAGTGAAGTTGTCCAAATTCTTATGACTTCTTCAAATGGGGGGACTAGATACGTAAGGTGTTCTAATTTACATATGAAAATACCCTCAAATAAAAGGTGCCATTCTATAATGTCGCCTCATATTAAACATTTGATGTCAAATCCAAAAATGATTTGTACATGGTACAGGCTCTAAAGAAGTTAACTCAGCCATCTATACAGCCGTTGGCAACACAGCCAAGGAGTACAAAACTAAACTTAATAATGGGAAACATAGTAATAGCTTACATAGAACAGATCTACCGCTTCTTAGACCTGCTTTCAATGAGAATGACAGCTCTATAACTCATATTTCTATGTGAATTTGGATGGGTCACCCAAAAAGTTACATATTGCAGCTTTAAAAAGTAAATATTTTCTTCATAATTTATCATTATACACTCATTTGTTTTAATAAGCTAGTTTTTCACACATTTTTAAACAACTTTTTTAGTGTTCATACCCAGTATGTTGAGGTTGAAGTGTCTGCTGCGGTCTCCTGCGCTGTTGTGTTTAATCATTAATGCATTTAGTAGTTATTTATAAACGTGAAAATACCTAGCTTACTAACATTTAACAAATGTGGGAGTAATGATTAATAAATGTTGAGCAAACTGTAAATTACTTACAAATGGTTTATTAAGGAACACTATAAAGTGTTACCCATGATTGCATATTCTTGCATTTTACCCTCAACTACTTACACAATACACCATTGAGATAGACTTGGACGTTATCTGATGTCATGCATTATTGTACATTTCAACTATACCACACTTGATGAAGGCATTGTGTCACAATTGAGCAACTAGAGGGAGATGTTAAACAACATATAGAATGATCCATGACTATTTTTGAAATGTACAACCCTAAATGACTGCAATCCATTCAAATCATTGTGTATCACCACCACATGTATCTATGATGACAACACTGAGATGAATAATGTCAGTGTATTGTTACATGAAAGAAGCAATTACAACAAATGTATTACAAAACATATCAAACCTATGTGTGTCATATTTAGGAATAAAAACATAGGAACTATGAACGTCTTAACTTCAGAGTTAAAATAAGTTTAGCTGTTACTATGAACCATGGATAAAAGAAAGCATAAATTATTGGATTAATTAAGGAATTAACAAGTGGCAGACAGCTGATGATAAATGATACAAATTGGTCAATTAAAAATAAAAGTACATAAAAATAAAATGGAATCCAACAACTTAGATAGGTGAAAACAACAATAGCTAGAGTTTTTGCTGCTTTTCTCTCTGACTTATTTGCCTGTACAGTTTTAACACCAGACACACTGGCAGCCTCTTTTGAAAATACCTTTCTGGCCTGTGATATGGCCACCACAAATATTTTCAAATAAAGTGTTATAATAATAGAGCACGGGACAAACATTGTAATTACAAAGTCAATTATATTACCCAAGACTGACCCTTCTATAGTAAAACATTCTTTCAAACACCTACTGGGTACCTGTACATTTACAAATATTTTTGCAATAGCAGCATCGTATATGATACAAAAACACCAGGTAAATGATATACAACACATCATTCTTGTTATTGTTATTTTAGAGTGGTACAATAAGGGATCACACACAGCAACATAACGGTCAATAGATATCAAGACCAAACTGCCCACAGATAAAGAAGAACACAAACAACTGATATAGAAATAAAACCCACAGAAATATTCCCCAAAATCCCAGCATGGTTCCATTAATGCTACCATCGTTAATGGTATCACAATCAGTCCCACCAGGAAATCTGCCACAGCCAGAGAGAGGATGAGCAGGTTGGTTGGAGTGTGGAGCTGCTTGAAGTGAGAGATGGAGATGATCACCAGTATGTTCAAAAATACTGTAACTGCTGAAATCAATGAGAAGAAGATGTACAGTGTTATGTAGATAGATGTCGATAGCGAAGACTTTCTGCAAGAAGAGTTTCTGTCTTGAAAACAGTATTGAACATCTTCCTGTGTCTCCATTTGTAATAAAGGGTCCAAATGCTGAGGTCCTGCTCCTGCTTGGTCCTGTGTGTGACCCTGTCAGGTCAGCCTTCTGACAAACTCTGAGCTCTGCCTCTCTATTTATCCCTGAATGACTGACACACACTCCCCTCCCCAGCGTCTCTCTGCACACACACACACACACACAACACACACACACACACACACACACACACACACACACACACACACACACACACACACACACACACACACACACACACACTCACACACACACAAGTGAGCACAGAAATGAACAAACGGTGAGATAAACAAATCATTTGTGAAAACATGATGTAATGTAAAACAAGATTGTATGTTGCTATGGCCATCTAGCCTGTCCTTCATTCTTACTGATAGTTAGACATCAGAGAAAAGGTACATTTTCTCAACTGAGCATTTTACTGGAGAAAATATAGTATGGTTGATGTTTTGGTCACTCAAAGGCTATTTTACATGGGAAACAGGATAACTGTGTAAGACTAAGTGTTTTGGTTGATGTCAGTGCTCAGTTTGGACCATAATCCACAACCTCAGGAGACATGACAGCACACCACATGTCAGCTAGTCAGTTTGGAGGAAAGCTGACAGTAAGGAAGTTGATGAGAGGGTATAACTTCATGGTGTACCCGCTTATAGCACATGCAATCAAAATGAATTGTGCCATTCCATAGGAACATCCCGTAGACTTGTAAAAATGTCCATCTGAACTGAATTATGAACCATACTTCTTATAGTTGAGGGAGACTTTGTCTCAGTTACATCATGGGGACAAATACTATTTGTCAGACATCAGAACAACCACACTGTATTCTGACCCAATCACCCCTGATGTATTTATTCAATTTCTGGTGTTTTCTTGTTTTATCTGAAAAAAAAAAAAAAGTGACTACGAAATGTGATTTCCAGTTCAGTTGGGTTGTATCGATCAATGATCTCAAAAGCACTTTAAGTAATTAGGGACAGTTCAAAATGTACTGGGAATATTTTCACATGACCCTCCCCTTGTACTGTAAAAATAAAGTACACACCCTCCCCCCTCATAGAATTAACTCTAAATAATGCTTATGACTATAAATAATATCTGTGTTTAAAAACGTGGGTATCGACTTTGCCACGTCGGCATGCTTTTGTGGCACAGTCGATCCCACTCAGGACTACGGGCCAGAAGGTTGAGGGCTCGCCGACCACCACGGATGAGCTCAATCTCCCTGCATGTTTCATTAGGCCTACAATACGATCAGAGCCGGCTGCAGACAATGATCAGCTAGGGGGATATCAGATTTCCAACATTTACATTTACATTTACATCATTTAGCAGACGCTCTTATCCAGAGCGACTTACAAATTGGTGCATTAAACTTATGATAGCCAGTGGGACAATCACCTTCTTTTTTTTTTTTCTTCTTTTTTTTTTATGGGGGTGGGGGAAGAAGGATTACTAAGAGCCTTCTAATGCTTCAAAGTCTTGAGTTTTGAAAGGATCATACAGCACTAATCATTTTGTGTTTTCTTACAGATTGTTCCACTGTTTGGCATAAGTCTTGTATCTCCAAAACAACGGATATACAGAGGGTGGATTCAAATGTAAGTTTCCATCTAGTAATGTTGGGCCACTTGTAAAATACCAACAAATGCAACATTGTGGCTATACAATTCCATTAGTTTTATGTTTCTGGTAATATATGACTTCAATTGTCTTGCCACTAATACCAGGAATCCAGTGGAGAAGAAACCTGTACATCTGATCAGAAGTACTTGCTAGACTACACTAATGATATTGAAGACTGAGAAAATGTGATTTTTTTAAGTTCTGAATTTTGAATTGAAAGTTCAGGATATCAGATAAAGGTCAAGAAGACACCATACAAACAAAATAGTCTACAATTCAAGTAGACTGTGAACCATCGCAATCCCAGGCCTACCTAAATACAGAATCTTCACCATCGAAAGAAAACAAGCACAACTTCTGTTTTGTTTGTGACAAGCCACAGCAAAAAGCATGAAAAAGACAACTCAGAAATAGAACTAGACCCCTCCAGGGTCAAAGACAAGAAAGCTTGAACAACTTCGGAATAGAGGAAAGTTTCTTCACAACAATAAAGTTCTCAACGGTGGAACATGGGCCCTAAAGGTGAAAAGACTATCAAAGAAAGGGGAAACAGGAAAATATTAATATTTCCCTCATTGCAAAAGCATGGTTGTCTGCTTGGAGCTATGGAGGCATATGACAAGATGTATCACCAAATCAGATGGTCCATCAGGTCAGGAGCCATTTTGGAGGCAAAGAGCTTAGTCCATGGCTGATGTGGCTCATCTCCCAAAAGATACACCTGAAGGACTTGTCAAGATGTTCATTACAATGAGACCTTGGAGTATGCAAAGTTCTCATTCAAGAGGCTTGGATACGATAAGACACAGCACCAATATATTACACAAAACATCTGGGAACTTGGGGGGTTGTTGGTCACCTTGAGAAAGTCAATGTCACTCATCACTGTAGCAGAAGCCATCAAGCCAGACAATGTTTATGAAGTTATTCGAGCTGTCAAAGAAACTGCCAAGTTCAACAAAAGTGGAAATATCTACGAATTTCCTGCACTTGTTGTGAAGTTAGGCAGTTCCCTAAAAGACGAGGCAGAAATGTTTGAATGTCTGTCAATAATGGCTGATGATAATGAGTTGATAAAGAATGCAAAGGGCTTTGTGAAGCTCTATACTAAGGCATGGTCTGGAAATGTCTCACATGTCACACGTTGCACAATCAGTGATGCTAAGCACAATATACCAACAGCATTGGCCAAAAGAGAAGATGTGAACCTCCATGGGATCGGTATCCCATATACGGGACGGTTGAGCTAACATGCGCTAATGTAATTAGCATGACTGTTGTAAGTAACAGCACACTTTCCAGGACATAGACATGTCCTATATGAGCAGAAAGTTTACATTCTTGTTAATCTAACTGTACTGTCCAATTTACAGTAGCTATTACAGTTTGAGGAGAGTGCACAACATCAAAAAACTTGTCACGGCGACTGGTTTGATACGTTCACCTCTGAAGGTAAATAATCTAATTCAGTAATCTTCCTCTGATTTGTCATCCTAAGGGTCCCAGAGATAAACTTTAGCATAGTTTTGATTGATAAAATAAATTTTTATATTCAAAATGTAGGAACTGGGTTCTACAGTTTGAACCCCTACTGTCTCTGGCTCCACACCCACCTCGCCCGGCCATCTAGATGTGTGAAAGTTAGTGTATAAGCTAATGATCCATCATGTATGACATTCCTGGGAGTGTGTAAACTTACATTTTGTATTACCATATCATTTTTGTACGTTCTCTGTAGTTATGTACTTGAAAATGTACAGTGCCTTGCAAAAGTATTCACCCCCCTTGGCGTTTTTCCTATTTTGTTGCATTATAACCTGTAATTTAAAAATATTTTTATTTGGATTTCATGTAATGGACAAACACAAAATAGTCCAAATTGGTGAAGTGAAATGAAAAAAATAACTTGTTTAAAAATATATATATATAATCAACAACGGAAAAGTGGTGCGTGCATATGTATTCACCCCCTTTGCTATGAAGCCCCTAAATAAGATCTGGTGCAACCAATTAGCAAACCAGAAGTCACATAATTAGTTAAATAAAGTCCACCTGTGTGCAATTTAAGTGTCACATGATCTGTCACATGATCTCAGTATATACAGTGGGGAAAAAAAGTATTTAGTCAGCCACCAATTGTGCAAGTTCTCCCACTTAAAAAGATGAGAGAGGCCTGTAATTTTCATCATAGGTACACGTCAACTATGACAGACAAATTGAGAAAAAAAAATCCAGAAAATCACATTGTAGGATTTTTAATGAATTTATTTGCAAATTATGGTGGAAAATAAGTATTTGGTCACCTACAAACAAGCAAGATTTATGGCTCTCACAGACCTGTAACTTCTTCTTTAAGAGGCTCCTCTGTCCTCCACTCGTTACCTGTATTAATGGCACCTGTTTGAACTTGTTATCAGTATAAAAGACACCTGTCCACAACCTCAAACAGTCACACTCCAAACTCCACTATGGCCAAGACCAAAGAGCTGTCAAAGGACACCAGAAACAAAATTGTAGACCTGCACCAGGCTGGGAAGACTGAATCTGCAATAGGTAAGCAGCTTGGTTTGAAGAAATCAACTGTGGGAGCAATTATTAGGAAATGGAAGACATACAAGACCACTGATAATCTCCCTTGATCTGGGGCTCCACGCAAGATCTCACCCTGTGGGGTCAAAATGATCACAAGAACAGTGAGCAAAATCCCAGAACCACACGGGGGACCTAATGAATGACCTGCAGAGAGCTGGGACCAAAGTAACAAAGCCTACCATCAGTAACACACTACGCCGCCAGGGACTCAAATCCTGCAGTGCAAGACGTGTCCCCCTGCTTAAGCCAATACATGTCCAGGCCCCGTCTGAAGTTTGCTAGAGTGCATTTGGATGATCCAGAAGAGGATTGGGAGAATGTCATATGGTCAGATGAAACCAAAAGATAACTTTTTGGTAAAAACTCAACTCGTCGTGTTTGGAGGACAAAGAATGCCGAGTTGCATCCAAAGAACACCATACCTACTGTGAAGCATGGGGGTGGAAACATCATGCTTTGTTTTTCTGCAAAGGGACCAGGACGACTGATCCGTGTAAAGGAAAGAATGAATGGGGCCATGTATCGTGAGATTTTGAGTGAAAACCTCCTTCCATCAGCAAGGGCATTGAAGATGAAACGTGGCTGGGTCTTTCAGCATGACAATGATCCCAAACACACCGCCCGGGCAACGAAGGAGTGGCTTCGTAAGAAGCATTTCAAGGTCCTGGAGTGGCTTAGCCAGTCTCCAGATCTCAATGCCATATAAAATCTTTGGAGGGAGTTGAAAGTCCGTGTTGCCCAGCGACAGCCCCAAAACATCACTGCTCTAGAGGAGATCTGCATGGAGGAATGGGCCAAAATACCAGCAACAGTGTGTGAAAACCTTGTGAAGACTTACAGAAAACGTTTGACCTGTGTCATTGCCAACAAAGGGTATATAACAAAGTATTGAGAAACTTTTGTTATTGAACAAATACTTATTTTCCACCATAATTTGCAAATAAATTCATAAAAAATCCTACAATGTGAATTTCTGGATATTTTTTTTTCATTTTGTCTGTCATAGTTGACGTGTACCTATGATGAAAATTACAGGCCTCTCTCATCTTTTTAAGTGGGAGAACTTGCACAATTGGTGGCTGACTAAATACTTTTTTTCCCCACTGTATTTACACCAGTTCTAAAAAGGCCCCAGCGTCTGCAACCCCACTAAACAAGGGGCACCACCAAGCAAGCTGCACCATGAAGACCAAGGAGCTCTCCAAACAGGTCAGGGACAAAGTTGTGGCGAAGTACAGATCAGGGTTGGGTTATAAAAAAATATCCAAAACTTTGAACATCCCACGGAGCACCATTAAATCCATTATAAAAAAATTGAAAGAATATGGCAACACAACAAACCTGGCAAGGAGGGCATTAATCAGAGAGGCAACAACGAGTCCAAAAAGATAACCCTGAAGGAGCTGCAAAGCTCCACAGCGGAGATTGGCGTATCTGTCCATAGGACCACTTTAAGCTGTACACTCCACAGAGCTGGGCTTTACGGAAGAGGGCTAGAAAAATGCCATTGCTTAAAGAAAAAAATAAGCAAACACGTTTGGTGTTCGCCAAAAGGCATGTGGGAGACTCCCCAAACATATGGAAGAAGGTACTCTGGTCAGATGAGACTAAAATGTAGCTTCTTGGCCATCAAGGAAAACGCTATGTCTGGCTCAAACCCAACACCTTTCATCACCCCGAGAACACCATCCCCACAGTGAAGCATGGTGGTGGCAGCATCATGCTGTGGGGATGTTTTTCATCGGCAGGGACTGGGAAACTGGTCAGAATTTAAGGAATGATGGATGGAATTATTGAGGAAAACCTGTTTCAGTCTTCCAGAGATTTGAGACTGGGACGGAGGTTCACCTTCGAGTAGGACAATGACCCCAAGCATATTGCTAAAGCAACACTTGAGTGGTTTAAGGGGAAACATTTAAATGTCTTGGAATGGCCTAGTCAAGGCCCAGACCTCAATCCAATTGGGAATGTGTGGTATGACTTAAAGATTGCTGTACACCAGCGGAACCCATCCATCTTGAAGGAGCTGGAGCAGTTTTGCATTGAAGAATGGGCAGAAATCCCAGTGGCTAGATGTGCCAAGCTTATAGAGACATGCCCCAAGAAACTTGCAGCTGTAATTGCTGCAAAAGGTGGCTCTACAAAGTATTGACTTTGGGGGGTTGAATAGTTATACACGCTCAAGTTTTCTGTTTTTTTTGTCTTATTTCTTGTTTGTTTCACACACAAAAAAATATTTTGCATCTTCAAAGTGGTAGGCATGTTGAGTAAATCAAATGATACAAACCCCCCCCCCAAATTTTTTTAATTCCAGGTTGTAAGGCAACAAAATAGGAAAAATGCCAAGGGGGGTGCATACTTTCGCAAGCCACTGTAAGTGGATGGGTCATGTTCATGAAATAGATGACCGTAATCACCCCCAGACACACCTGGCTAACTTGATGGGTCATGTAATCATCTGGCGAAGTGTAATCTTTTGTTAAGACATGTAGCTAGTTAGCTAGCTAAAGAATGAACCTAATGGTCCTTTCAAGACAACTGGGAACTTGGAAAAATACTGAGGTCAAATCATGACGTCAGTGATCTTCAGGTCGGAAAGTTGGGGCTCTAGAAATAGGCCAGAGTTCCCGAGTTGTAATTACGAGTTGGATGACCGTTCAAAGCGATTTTTCCCTGTCGAAACTCGTTTTTTACGAGTTCCCAGTTGTCTTGAACACACTGAAGTCAGAGATTTCAGAGTTCCGAGTTCCCAGTTGTTTTGAATGCGGCAATAATCCCAACCCATACTACTAGCAATACAAACTGATTGTCATTGCTAGCCACCATGCATGACTCTGTAGGTAGCTAAAGCTAACCAACTAGGTTCAATGTTAGCTACTACACAAACTGAGCAGCTCATGTTATAGACAGAAGCATGCTACATGGCAGACCAATCTCTCAGCATGTCCAGCCCATCCTTTATCTCTGCCAATCATGGCTAGCGGGAAGGTTCCTGTCTTTTTCCGTGGCTAAACAAACTAGGCCCGTAATTTAACAATTTAATGCGTATTTACAGATGGCATACACATTTGTTATTATGGCATATGAAAGTTCACATGTTCCCAAAGGCATTTCTGCCAAAAAACGCATTTTGATAAAAAATACATGTTTACGTTCAAATGGCTCTGTGAAGTAGTGACTTGCGACATACGCCTAGTTTCCTGAAACAAGTCACAAATGTGGGAGCAATGATTAATAAGTGATACATAAACGATTTACTAACCAATTATAAATGCTTTATTACAATGTGTTATTATCAAGTGCTCCCAGTTAGGGTTACACTATGAAGGTTGTAACATCTCAAAAAGCTAATTAATGGCTACTTTGAGTTCACAGCTTGGGAAGGCCTCATCAGATGCCTGATTCAAGTCGTGAAATCAGTGCTTCATTTGTGAAAGAAGCATTCAGCATGTAAGATGTGTCTATATTGATCCTGGATCATATTATATCTGTGCTGATCCTTGATCATTATTTAGTTGTGTTAACACTGGATCATATTATATCTGTGCTGATCCTTGATCATTATTTAGTTGTGTTAACACTGGATCATATTCTATCTGTGCTGATCCTTGATCGTTATTTAGTTGTGTTAACAGGGTTTAATGCCTGTGCCATTAAACCCCTACAACTTTTCCAGAACGCTGCAGCCCGTCTGGTGTTCAACCTTCCCAAGTTCTCTCATGTCACCCCGCTCCTCCGCACACTCCACTGGCTTCCAGTTGAGGCTTGCATCTACTACAAGACCATGGTGCTTGCCTACGGAGCTGTGAGGGGAACGGCACCTCCTTACCTTCAGGCTCTGATCAGACCCTACACCCAAACGAGGGCACTACGTTCATCCACCTATTGCCTGCTAGCTCCCTTACCTCTACGGAAGCACAGTTCCCGCTCAGCCCAGTCAAAGCTATTCGCTGCTCTGGCACCCCAATGGTGGAACAAGCTCCCCCACGACGCCAGGACAGCGGAGTCACTGACCACCTTCCGGAGACACTTGAAACCCTACCTCTTTAAGGAATACCTGGAATAGTATAAAGTAATCCTTCTTCCCCCACCCCCGATAAACAAAAAAAGTAAAAAAAAGGTGGTTGTCCCACTGGCTATCATAACTTGAATGCACCAATTTGTAAGTCGCTCTGGATAAGAGCATCTGCTAAATGATGTAAATGTAAATGTTAACACTGGATCGTCATATACAGTATCTGTGTTCATCCTAGATAATATTACAACTGTGTTGATTCTGGATTGTCATATAACAGTGTTGATCCTGGATTGTTGTTTAGATGTATTAATCCTGGATCATGCCCCATGAAATCAGGATGTTCCACTGAGTCCATATAAAAAATGGTATTTGTAGAATTGTTTGTTATTTGTCTAAAACCCTATAGAGAGGGTTTTAGCATAGAGACTTGAGTGAGGTTAGGGGGAGGTGTAGTCTGAAAACCTACTTCTTCATGAGTGTCTTGATTAATGCCACAACCCCCACCCCCCCTCCCCTCCCCCACCCCCACCCCCACCCCCCATCTGCTAAAGGACTAAAATGTATAATGTGTAACAGAGGTGAGTCAGACTCATGCTCTCGTGATGAGGTAGCCCTGCCTGGTGCTTCAAAATCAGTGTCACCCTCGGTCCAAGAGGTACTTCCCTCTTGGCCAATTGGTTCAGATGTTTGTTTTCCACTCAGGATACCAGGGTTCAGATCCCACCTGTGACAGAGTCATGATTCAGAGGTGGGATTCTTGACCTATGCAGGGTGGACTTGTTTAGGGGTGAGGGTTGTACTCAGGCAGAGGCCTAATGGAAGTTGTACTCATGTTCATGCACACAAAAGACACTAGAGGTGTACACAGGTTCACTTCCAATGTTTATGTTGTATTGGGGCCTTATTGGGGCCCTGGAGTAAAGCATTTGTGTGTCTCCAACACCTTTCATTGGTAGAATTCATTATTCCAGAGCCTTGCATACAGGTGATAACAGGACCCTCTGATGTGAGAAACTTTAAACAAGTCAAACTAGCATCATTAAAGAGTTGTTCACTTACCCAGTAGAGACAATATAGTCCCAGTGACATCAGTCACAAAGCACAGGTTGAGTTTTGCTGATGCAATATGCTTTTTGAGAATCGTGTGTGTGTGTTTGTGTTTGTGTGACTGACTGATTGTGTGTGTGTGTGTGTGTGTGTGTGTGTTTGTGTGACTGACTGACTGACTGTGTGTGTGTGTGTGTGTGTGTGTGTGTGTGTGTGTGTGTGTGTGTGTGTGTGTGTGTGTGTGTGTGTGTGTGTGTGTGTGTGTGTGTGTGTGTGTGTGTGTGTGTGTGTGTGTGTGTGTGTGTGTGTGTGTGTGTGTGTTGTTTGACACCTTTAATTGGTAGAGTGATGTATGTGTCGTTATTACAGAGCCTTGCATGTCAGTGCTAACAGGTCCCTCTGGAATCTGAGAGAAAAACAAACCAGACAAAAAATATGATTAGATCAGAATACTGCAGGTTGATGTCTGGCAAATATGTTTCCCAATGATGTAACTGTCTCCCTCAACTTGAATAATTATTTCATAATTCAGTTCAGATGGACATTTTTACAAGTCTATGTAATGTTCCTATGGAATGCCATTAGTGCATCCACCATAAAGATATGCCATCTTATCAACTGCCTGACTGTCAATTTTCTTATGCACTGGCCAAATGACATATACTGTGATCTGTCCTGTAGTTTCTCAAGGCCTTCCATCCAAATCTAATTTCATTGTCTTGAGTATTGGACGTCTAAAGAACTTCAGTATGAGATTTTGCATTTGAATCGCAGTGCTGGCATCTAACGCTCACCGTTAGTTTTGTATCTAATGATAGCTAGCTTACTGCTGAATATTTTTCAGAAACACAACCTCTGTTTGGAGCTCCATCTATGCAAAATATTTGATGGGTTTGATAAGTGGCAACCTGTCACTAGTTCCCAGAACCTTTATAGAAACTTAGGAAAGGGTTCTTTAAAGCACCATAAAGGTTTCAATTAGAACCTTACGATCATGGTTCTTTATCTCTTTAACTGTCTCTTCTAGAAAAACATGTAGAAACAATTATTTCATCTTAAAGTCCTATTACTGACAACTCAAATAGGAATTTCCAATAGTGTTTTTCTTTAACTTGCTGTTTATTCTACCAGGCAGTTGAGAAGTCAAGAGGGTCATACCAGCGATACCATATTAGAATGGCAATTTGCATAGCATTTTTACTCATCTCAACAATATTACAAAAATTACTTTAGGTCTGCTTCAATGGCTTTTATACTGTATGCAGGTAAGCATTGTTAAATGTGGACTGATGTCAAATCTTAATAAATGACGTTAATTGCATATGTATGTATTAAATGAATGCGTTTTCAGTTGGTGTTGGTTTTCTTAAATTTCAATGAATCCAGGTCCTTCCACAATGTTTCATACATGTTCAGACTACATTTTGAGATAATATATGACAAAGTGCAGTTTTTATTACTATTAGAGGCATTATTTTATAGGCGACCTTAAGTCTGAATATTGATTAATTAATCCCATGGGTCATGAAATGTTGTTAAACCAATGTATGTTGCCTAATGTTGTCACGACTTCCGCCGAGGCTGCCTCCCCTCCTACCAAGTGGCGTGGCGAGAATCTGTCTCCGCACCACGTGCTCTCACCACTGGTGTCCCCCAGGGCACAGTTCTAGGCCCTCTCCTGTTCTCGCTATACACCAAGTCACTTGGCTCTGTCATATCCTCACATGGCCTCTCCTATCATTGCTACGCAGGCGACACACAACTAATCTTCTCCTTTCCCCCTTCTGATAACCAGGTTGTGAATCGCATCTCTGCATGTCTGGCAGACATATCAGTATGGATGACGGATCACCACCTTAAGCTGAACCTTGGCAAGACGGAGCTGCTCTTCCTCCCGGGGAAGGACTGCCCGTTCCATGATCTCGCCATCACGGTTGACAACTCCGTTGTGTCCTCCTCCCAGAGTGCGAAGAGCCTTGGCGTGACCCTGGACAACACCCTGTCGTTCTCCGCTAACATCAAGGCGGTGACCCGATCCTGCAGGTTCATGCTCTACAACATTCGGAGAGTACGACCCTGCCTTACACAGGAAGCGGCACAGGTCCTAATCCAGGCACTTGTCATCTCCCGTCTGGATTACTGCAACTCGCTGTTGGCTGGGCTCCCTGCCTGTGCCATTAAACCTCTACAACTCATCCAGAATGCCGCAGCACGTCTGGTGTTCAACCTTCCCAAGTTCTCTCACGTCACCCCGCTCCTCCGCACACTCCACTGGCTTCCAGTTGAAGCTCGCATTTGCTACAAGACCATGGTGCTTGCCTACGGAGCTGTGAGGGGAACAGCACCTCCGTACCTTCAGGCTCTGATCAGTCCCTACACCCAAACGAGGGCATTGCGTTCATCCACCTCTGGCCTGCTGGTCCCCCTACCTCTGCGGAAGCACAGTTCCCGCTCAGCCCAGTCAAAACTGTTCGCTGCTCTGGCACCCCAATGGTGGAACAAGCTCCCTCACGACGCCAGTCACTCACCACCTTCTGGAGACACTTGAAACCCCACCTCTTTAAGGAACACCTGGGATAGGATAAAGTAATCCTTCTATCCCCCCTTACCCCACCCCAAAGAAAGAAAAAATAATAACAAATATTGTAAAGTGGTTATCCCACTGGCTATAAGGTGAATGCACCAATTTAAAAGTCGCTCTGGATAAGAGCATCTGCTAAATGACGTAAATGTAAAATGTAAATGTTGTTCGGGCAGGCTTCGGCGTTCGTCGTCACCGGCTTACTAGCCACTGCCGCTCCATTATTCATCATTCCATTTGTCTTGTCTTGTCAGCTGGTAGAGCACGGTGCTTGTAACGCCAAGGTAGTGGGTTCGATCCCCGGGACCACCCATACACAAAAAATAATGTATGCAAGCATGGCTGTAAGTCGCTTTGGATAAAAGCGTCTGCTAAATGGCATATTATTATTTATTATTAACACACCTGGTTCTTATCCCCTCATTAGTCCGTGTATAAGTGTTCCCTCTGCCCCCCTTGTCTTTGTGGGTGATTGTTTATTTGTGAGAGTAATGTAGCTCGGTGGAGCTACTCGTACCTTATTATTGCCGGGGTAGATATTTCCCCTATGCCTGTTATTGTTGGAGCTACCGTTACCTTGTATTGCCAGGGTAGATTTTCCCCTGTGCCTGTTTCGCTTGTCGCTATAAAGCGCTATTTGTGTACGACGGAATAAACTCTGCATTCGGTGATTACCCTCCTTCTATCACACTCATCACAGAATCACCCACCCGCTATGAAGTCAGCGGGAGAGGAGCGCATGCCTGGAGTCGTGGCACGGGTCCAGGAGCATTCCATGATGCTGGCCAGCTTGGGGGAAGCGATGGATCGGGTTCTTCAGGTCGTCCAACGCCTGGAGAGGAGAGGACCCGATCTGTCGAGACCAGCTGGCCAACCGCATCCAGCCACCTACACCACAGCACCCGGAGGGATCCAGATATCCCGACCACGGGCGTTCGACGGGACGGCGGCGCTCTGCCAAGGATTCCTCCTCCAACTGGAGCTTTACTTCTCCAGCATCAGGCCGGCGCAATCGGAGCGGGAGAAGGTGTCCGTCCTCGTTTCCTGCCTCTCGGGGAAAGCCCTGGAGTGGGCCAACGCAGTTTGGAATGAAGGAGGAGCCGCGTTGGAGAGGCGGGCGAGCGGCTGGTCCACCTGAGGCAAGGGACGAGGACCACGCAGGACTTCGCGTTGGAGTTTTGGACTCTGGCAGCGGGGTCCGGGTGGAACGAGCAGGCCCTGATCAACCATTTCCGGTGCCATCTGCGGGAGGACGTCCGATGGGAGCTAGCCTGCCGGGACACCATGTCGTCTTTCACAAAACTCGTGGACATGGCCATCCGTTTGGACAACCTGCTGGCAGCCAGAGGACGTCCTGGTAGGGGTCTGCCCGTTTCCACCCCGGACGACTCGGATCCCGAGCTGATGGAGCTAGGTGGAGCCGCCGTCCGAGAGAGCGGAGGACGACAGCGACAGTGCAACTCTGGTGGCACGAAGGGACAGTACACCACACGTCGTAGTCAACGCTCTTTTGGGCCTGGAGGCGGCAGGCAGGGCACTCTCGCATCACCCCAGGTATCGATCACCCACACTCGTTCAGAGCTCTCTGCTGCGCACTGTACCCTACCTATCCACTTTCCGATCACATGGTAGTTCCCCAGTGTAAGGTGCTAGTCGATTCAGGCGCAGCTGGGAACTTTATGGACAGGGCAATTGCACGCCGTCAAGGCATTTAATTGGTTCCCCTATCCATTCCACTTCCCATCAGAGCACTTGATAGTCGACCATTAGGGTCCAGGTTTGTAAAGGAAGTCACTGTACCAGCCAGTCTGGAGTTCCAGGTCTCTGGCAGCCTCTGGAACTGCCGTTCTGCGGCCAACAAGGCAGAGTTCATCTCAGCCTATGCTACCCTCCAGCCCCTCGACTTCTTGGAGCTGATGGAAACATGGATTACCACAGAAAACTCTGCTACTCCTACTGCTCTTTCCTCATCTGACCATGTGTTCTCGCATACCCGAGAGCATCTGGTCAGCGCGGCGGTGGCACAGGAATCCTCATCTCTCCCAAGTGGACATTCTCTATTTTTCCCCTGACCCATCTGTCTATCTCCTCATTTGAATTCCATGCTGTCACAGTCACTAGCCCATTCAAGCTTAACATCCTTGTCATTTATCGCTCTCCAGGTTCCCTTGGAGAGTTCATCAATGAGCTTGACGCCTTGATAAGTTCCTTTCCTGAGGATGGCTCACCCCTCACAGTTCTGGGTGACTTTAACCTCCCTACGTCTGCCTTTGACTCATTTCTCTCTGCCTCCTTCATTCCACTCCTTTCCTCTTTTGACCTCACCCTCTCACCGTCCCCCCCACTCACAAGGCAGGCAATAAGCTTGACCTCATCTTTACTAGATGCTGTTCTTCTACTAATCTCACTGCAACTCCCCTCCAAGTCTCTGACCACTACTTGTTATCCTTTTCGCTCTCGCTCTCCTCCAACACTTCTCAATCTGCCCCTACTCAGATGGTAATGTGCTGTCGCAACCTTCGCTCTCTCTCTCCCGCTACTCTCTCCTCTTCCATCCTATCATCTCTTCCCTCTGCAAAATCCTTCTCCCTCCGATCTCCTGATTCTGCCTCCTCAACCCTCCTCTCGTCCCTTTCTGCATCTTTTGACTCTCTATGTCCCCTATCCTCCCGGCCGGCTCGGTCCTCCCCTCCCCTCCTGCTCCATGGCTTGACGACTCATTGCGAGCTGACAGAAGAGGGCTCCGGGCAGCCGAGCGAAAATTGAGGAAAACTAGACTCCCTGCGGACATGTCATCTTTTCACTCCCTCATCGCTACATTCTCTTCCTCTGTTTCCGCTGCTAAAGCCACTTTCTACCACTCTAAATTTCAAGCCTCTGCCTCTAACCCTAGGAAGCTCTTTGCCACCTTCTCCTCCCTGCTGAATCCTCCTCCTCCCCCTCCCTCCTCCCTCTCTGTGGATGACTTCGTCAACCATTTTGAAAAGAAGGTTGACGACATCCGATCCTCATTTATTAAGTCAAATGACACCGCTGGTCCTGCTCACACTGCCCTACCCTATGCTTTGACTTCTTTCTCCCCTCTCTCTTCAGATGAAATCTTGCGACTTGTGACGGCCGGCCGCCCAACAACCTGCCCGCTTGACCCTATCCCCTCCTCTCTTCTTCAGACCATTTCCGGAGACCTTCTCCCTTACCTCACCACGCTCATCAACTCATCCTTGACCGCTGGCCATGTCCCTTCCGTCTTCAAGAGAGCGAGAGTTGCACCCCTCCTCAAAAAACCTACACTTGACCCCTAAGATGTCAACAACTACAGACCAGTATCCCTTCTTTCTTTTCTCTCCAAAACTCTTGAGCGTGCCGTCTCTAGCCAACTCTCCTGCTATCTCTCTCAGAATGACCTTCTTGATCCAAACCAGTCAGGTTTCAAGACTGGTCATTCAACTGAGACTGCTCTTCTCTGTGTCACGGAGGCTCTCCGCACTGCTAAAGCTAACTCTCTCTCCTCTGCTCTTATCCTTCTAGACCTATCCACTGCCTTTGATACTGGTAACCATCAGATCCTCCTCTCCACCCTCTCAGAGTTGGCCATCTCCGGCGCTGCTCACTCTTGGATTGCGTCCTACCTGACAGGTCTCTCCTACCAGGTTGCGTGGCGAGAATCTGTCTCCGCACCACATGCTCTCACCACTGGTGTCCACCAAGTCTCAGTTCTAGGCCCTCTCCTATTCTCTCTATACACCAAGTCACTTGGCTCTGTCATATCCTCACGTGGTCTCTCCTATCATTGCTACGCAGATGACAAACAATTTATTTTCTCCTTTCCCCCTTCTGATAACCAGGTGGCGAATCGCATCTCTGCATGTCTGGCAGACATATCAGTGTGGATGTCGGATCACCACCTCAAGCTGAACCTCGGCAAGATGGTGCTCCCCCACGACGCCAGGACAGCGGAGTCACTGACCACCTTCCGGAGACACTTGAAACCCTACCTCTTTAAGGAATACCTGGAATAGTATAAAGTGATCCTTCTACCCCACCACCTCCCCCACCCCCCCATAAAAAAATATAAAAAATAAAAAGTGGTTGTCCAACTGGCTATCATAAGTTGAATGCACCAATTTGTAAGTCACTCTGGATAAGAGCGTCTGCTACATGATGTAAATGTAAATTTAAATGTGTTTTTATGCTAAGGGGAATGGACAACTTCACAGCATCAAAGGGATGATGGACGGGGCCATGTACCGTCAAATATGGGGTGAGAACCTCCTTCCCTCAGCCAGGGCATTGAAAATGGGTCGTGGATGGGTATTCCAGCATGACAATGATCCAAAACACACAGCCAAGGCAACAAAGGAGTGGCTCAAGAAGAAGCACATTAAGGTCCTGGAGTGGCCTAGCCAGTCTCCAGACCTTAATCCCATAGAAATCTGTGGAGGGAGCTGAATGTTCGAGTTGCCAAACGTCAGCCTCGAAAACTTAATGACTTGGAGAAGATCTGCAAAGAGGAGTGGAACAAAATCCCTCCTGAGATGTGTGAAAACCTGGTGGCCAACTACAAGAAACGTCTGACCTCTGTGATTGCCAACAAGGGTTTTGCCACCAAGTACTAAATCATGTTTTGCATGCGGGTGGTTCCTCCACCTCCTCTGGACATCGAGGGGGCCCCGTCATACTCTGTCTGTTCCATCCTGGATTCGAGGCGTCGGGTGGGGGGCCTTCAGTACCTTGTGGAGTGGGAGGGGTACGGTCCGGAGGAACGGTGCTGGGTCCCATTGAGGGATATCCTCGATCCCTCCCTGTTGCGAGATTTCCACCGTCGCCATCCGGCTTGCCCTGCTCCGCGACCTCCTGTCCGTCCCCGAGGCCGGGGTCTGCGCGTCAAGGGGGGTACTGTCACGACTTCGCCGAGGCTGCCTCCCCTCCTTGTTCGGGCAGGCTTGGCGTTCGTCGTCACCGGCTTACTAGCCACTGCCGTTCCATTATTCATCATTCCATTTGTCTTGTCTTGTCAATCACACACACCTGGTTCTTATCCCCTCATTAGTCCGTGTATAAGTGTTCCCTCTGCGCCCCTTGTCCTTGTGGGTGATTGTTTATTTGTGAGAGTAGTGTAGCTCGGTGGAGCTACTCGTACCTTATTATTGCCGGGGTAGATATTTCCCCTGTGCCTGTTATTGTTGGAGCTACCGTTACCTTGTATTGCCAGGGTAGATTTTCCCCTGTGCCTGTTTCACTTGTCGCTATCCAGCGCTATCTGTGTACGACGGAATAAACTGATGACTGGTGAATACCCTCCTGCGCCTGACTCCTTCTATCACACTCATCACAAATGTAGTGTCTTGTCAACAATGAAATCATAGTTTTCACCAAAATAAGTATATTTTTATACAAAATAGATATACCTTATTCTTATTCCACCGTACTTTTTACTGAGTGCATTCTGAAAATATTTTAGAGCCTTACTCTAAAATGGTTTAAATAAATCAATTTCCTCATCAATCTACACACAATACCCCGTAATGACAAAGCAAAAACAGGTTTTTGGAAATGTAAGCAAATGTATAAAAAAATCCCCAGAAATTTTACATTTACATAAGTATTCAGACGCTTTACTCAGTACTTTGTTAAAGCACATTTGGCAGCAATTACAGCCTTGAGTCTTCTTGGGTATGACACTACAAGCTTGGCACACCTGTATTTGGGAAGTTTCTCCCATTCTTCTCTGCAGATCCTGTCAAGCGTTGTCGGGTTGGATGGGGAGTGTCGCTGCACAGCTATTTTCAGGTCTCTCCAGAGATGTTCGATCAGGTTCAAGTCCGGGCTCTGCCTGGGCTACTCAGAGACTTGTCCCGAAGCCACTCCTGCGTTGTCTTGGCTGTGTGCTTAGGGTCGTTGTCCTGTTGGAAGGTGAACCTTCGCCCCAGTCTGAGGTCCTGAGAGCTCTGGAGCAGGTTTTCATCTCTCTGTACTTTGTTCTGTTCATCTTTCCCTCGATCCTGAATAGTCTCCTACTGCCTGCCACTGAACAATATCCCCACAGCATGATGCTGCCACCACCATGTTTCACTGTAGGGATGGTGCCAGGTTTTCTCCTGACGTGACGCTTCGCATTCAGGCCAAAGAGTTCAATCTTGGTTTCATCAGACCAGAGAATCTTGTTTCTCATGGTCCGTAGCCCTGCGTGGCATCGACTGTGCCACAAAAGCATGCCGAAGTGGCAAAGTCGATATCCACGTTTTTAAACAAAGTTATTATTTATGGTCGTAAGCATTATTTAGAGGTAATTCTATGAGGGGGGAGGGTGTTTACTTTTTTTTTTATAGTACAAGGGAGGGTCATGTGAAAATATTTCCAGTACATTTTGAATTGTCCCTAATAACGTAAAGTGCTTTTGAGATTATTGATCGATACAACTGAACTGAACTGGAAATCATATTTCGTAGTCACTTTTTTTTTTTTTCAGAGAAAAGAAGAAAACACACAAGACATGGAAAAAAAAACATCAAGGGGTGATTGGGTCAGAATACAGTGTGGTTGTTCTGATGTCTGACAAATAGCATTTGTCCCCATGATGTAACTGAGACAAAGTCTCCCTCAACTATAAGAAGTATGTTTCATAATTCAGTTCAGATGGACATTTTTACAAGTCTACGGGATGTTCCTATGGAATGCCACAATTCATTTTGATTGCATGTGCTATAAGCGGGTACACCATGAAGTTATACCCTCTCATCAACTTCCTTACTGTCAGCTTTCCTCCACACTGACTAGCTGACATGTGGTGTGCTGTCATGTCTCCTGAGGTTGTGGATTATGGTCCAATCTGAGCACTGACATCACCCAAAACAGTTAGTCTTGATCAGTTATCCTGCATCCCATGTAAAATAGCCTTTGAGTGACCAAAACTTCACCCATACTATATTTTCCCCATTAAAATGCTCAGTTGAGTAAATGTACCTTTTCTCTGATGTTTAACTATCAGTAAGAATGAAGGACAGGCCAGGTGGCCATAGCAACATACAATCCTGTCATACATTACATCATCCTTTCACAAATGATTTGTTTATCTCACAGTTTGTTCATTTCTGTGCTCACGTGCGTGTGTGTGTGTGTGTGTGTGTGTGTGTGCAGAGAGACTCCGGGGAGGGGAGTGTCTGTCAGTCATTCAGGGATAAATAGAGTGGCAGATCTCAGAGTTTGTCAGAAGGCTGACCTGACAGGGTCACACACAGGATTAAGCAGGAGCAGGACCTCAGCATTTTGACCCTTTATTACAAATGGAGGAACAGGAAGATGTTCAATACTGTTTTCAAGACAGAAACTCTTCTTGCAGAAAGACTTTGCTATCGACATCTATCTACATAACACTGTACATCTTCTTCTCATTGATTTCAGCAGTTACAGTATTTCTGAACATACTGGTGATCATCTCCATCTCTCACTTCAAGCAGCTCCACACTCCAACCAACCTGCTCATCCTCTCTCTGGCTGTGTCAGATCTCCTGGTGGGACTGATTGTGATACCAGTAACGACTGTAGCATTAATGGAACCATGCTGGGATTTTGGGGAATATTTCTGTGGGTTTTATTTCTATGTCACTTGTTTTTGCACTTCTTTATCTCTGGGCAATTTGGTCTTGATATCTGTTGACCGTTATGTTGCTGTGTGTGATCCCTTATTGTACCACTCTAAAATAACAATAACAAGAATTATGTATTGTATATCCATTACCTGGTGTTGTTGTATCATATACGATGCTGCTATTGTAAAAATCTTTGTAAATGTACAGGTACCCAGTAGGTGTTTGAAAGAATGTTTTACTGTAGAAGGGTCAGTCTTGGGTTATATAATTGAATTTGTAATTTCAATGGTTGTCCCATGCTCTATTATTATAACACTTTATTTGAAAATATTTGTGGTGGCCAGATCACAGGCCAGAAAGGTATTTTCAAAAGAGGCTGCCAGTGTGTCTGGTGTTAAAACTGTACAGGCAAATAAGTCAGAGAGAAAAGCATCAAAAACTCTAGCTATTGTTGTTTTCACCTATCTAAGTTGTTGGATTCCATTTTATTTGTATTTACTTTTTTTTTTTATTGACAATTTATCATTATTTATCATCAGCTTTTTGCCACTTGTTAATTCCTTAATTAATCCAATAATTTATGCTTTCTTTTATCCATGGTTCAAAGTGACAGCTAAACATATTTTAACTCAGAAGTTATGACGTTCATAGTTCCTATGTTTTTATTCCTAAATATGACACACATAGGTTTGATATGTTTTGTAATACATTTGTTGTAATTGCTTCTTTCATGTAACAATACACTGACATTACTTATCTCAGGGTTGTCATCATAGATATATGTGGTGGTGATACAGAATGATTTGGATGGATTGGAATGGAATGACTTGGAGAAGGCATAAGAAGGCATAAGCTTGTTTTATAAAAGACATTGTAGTCATTTAGGGTTTTAAATTCCAAATACCAAAGTCTGTGGTTGTTCCATGTTATTTAATGATAAAAAGTAAGTATTCCAATAGTACATTCCGAGGACGTCAAGATTCATTCTATATGTTGTTTAACATCTCCCTCTAATGGCTCAATTGGGACACAACGCCTTCATCAAGTGTGGTAGAGTTTAAATGTACAATATTGCATGACATCAGATAACGTCCAAGTCTATCTCAATGGTGTATTGTGTAAGTAGTTGAGGGTAAAATGCAAGAATATGCAATCATGGGTAACACATTATAGTGTTCAGTAATAAACCATTTGTAAGGCATTTACACATTTCTCACCATTTATTATTCATTACTCCCACATGTGTTAAATTTAGTAATCTAGGTATTCTCACATTTCTAAATAGCTTATGTATTAATGATTTATAAAAGTATTCATAAGACGTTTAATAAATGTCCTTATAAACTATTTACAAATCATTAGTAAAGTATTTTTGCAGTTCCTAATCTAAATTGAAGACTATTCATACTTTCTTAATGCTATATAAATGTTTTGAGTGACCAGTGTAATTTCTCACAAAAAGATGGACATGCCATTGGTAGACATTCCAGCAGTACCTGATGCTCCTTAAGGTCTCAAAATGACCTAGAACATATCAATGGTTAAACAATAAGCACACAACACAGAGGATGTTAAAGGAAATATACTGAACATTTTATTCCAAAACAGTCACACTGTTGTAGTAGTGTGCTGAAGGAAGTAAAGGGTTACTACCATTAATACACTACAAGTGAAGTTGTCCAAATACATAAGGTGTTTTCATTTCTAAACGGTAAAACAGATGTGTATGAAAATACCCTAAAATAAAAGGTGGCATCCAGGGTAGGGGAGGGAATGGCTGGCAGGGATGTAGTCTCCCGAGTCTCCCGAGTGGCGCAGTGGTCTAAGGCACTGCATCGCAGTGCTAGCTGTGTCACTAGAGATCCTGGTTCGTATCCAGGCTCTGTCGTAGCTGGCCACGACCGGGAGACCCATGGGGCGGCGCACAATTGGCCCAGCGTCGTCCAGGGTAGGGGAGAGAATGGCCGGCAGGGATGTAGCTCAGTTGGTAGAGCATGGCATTTGCAATGTCAGGGTTGTGGGTTCGATTCCCACGGGGGTATAAAAAATAATGTATGCACTAACTGTAAGTCGCTCTGGATAAGAGCGTCTGCTAAATGACTAAAATGTAAATGTAGCTCAGTTGGTAGAGCATGGCGTTTGAAACGCCAGGGTTGTGGTTTCGATTCCCACGTGGGGTATAAAAAATAAAGTTTAATAAAGTATTAAACTGAGAAGAGACCATCTGTCTAAATAATGCAGGAGACTCCCTGAATATATCGGTTTTATTTATGAGTGATGAAAAAAAAACATGGCAAATGAAACATTTTTAACACATCTGGTTAAAACATGATCAATTCAATGACAATTACATAATCATTTATATAAAATCACAATGTCTCTAGGAAATGAGTTTTGTGCGTTGATTGGGTAAAAACAGGGACCTTATCCTACTTTTTATTAGTTCAAAACAATCAGCTTGTTTGCAAGAGAAAATGGCGCTCACAAAAAGACCCAAAAGAAAGGCGGATTTAGAAAATAGAAGTTTGAGGGAAGAACGGACAGAGACACATTACCTTTCCACCATAGACAGAGGCCCGACGCAGAACAATTTAAACTTAACTGATGGCTACTCTTCTGTGGCTTAACCCAACAAGAGAAGGTCACAAGTGCGTCCCTAAAAGCTGCCTGGGTTTAAAAATCATCTCTTTTACAGAAAGTGAATAGCTCAATTGATAGCGACAGAGTTACACATTGTAGACCTATTAGATTACTTGCCAATGAAAGTAATTTGCTCAGCCTATGAATGTCATGGAGATGAAACAGATAGAGATACCCTCATGAGCATCGGAGTCACGGCTTTCTTGCGCATTTTGCAGCTCATTTCTAGCGTAAAGCATCACGGAGGAAAGCGTCGTTATAGATCACTTTATAAAATCAGAATCTGTTTTAGTTTCTTCAAAACCTTAAGCTAACAAGAGGAATGCTTTTTGACATTTTCTTTATCAAAACGTAGGCTATGGCATACCCTCACATAGACCTACCCCCTCATTAGAACCCTGGTTTTAACTTAACACACCAAGCCCTTCATGGACACAGAGGTATTTAAGGAGTGGAGACACTATTGGAGGAATTGACCGACAAATCTATTGATAGTGTATAATTTCATCTGTCAAACAGGTAGGCCTACCTCTTATTTCTTAAATAGGAAGAAATAGGCTCCGAAATAAAGACCTCCAGTTGTTAGTTAATTTAAATTAAAATGAAGACTGTTGAAATGAATTACTCGAGTTAGCCTAGTTTCAGCACATCGGCAGGATAGAACGGCTGCCTCCAGTAAGACAAGAGGTGGTGGTCTGTGTTTGTAAACAACAGCTGGTGCAAAAAATCTAATACTAAGGAAGTCTCAAGGTGTTGCTCGCCTGAGGTAGAGTATATCATGATAAGCTGTAGACCACACTATTTACCAAGAGATTTTTCTTCTATATTTTTCATAGCTGTCTATATACCACCACAAACCAATGCTGGCACTAAGACTGCACTCAATGAGCTGTATAAGGCCATAAGTAAATAGGAAAACACTCATCCAGAGGCAGCGCTCCTAGTGGCCGGGGACTTTAATGAAGGGAAACTTAAATATGTTCTACCTCATTTCTACCAGCATGTTAAATGTGCAACAGAGGAAAAAAAAAACTCTAGACCACCTTTACTCCACACACAGAGACGCATACAAAGCTCTCGCTCGCCCTCCATTTGGCAAATCTGACCATAACGCTATCCTCCTGATTCCTGCTTATAAGCAAAAACTAAAGCAGGAAGCACCAGTGACTTGGTTAATAAAAAGTGTTCAGATGACGCAGATGCTAAGCTACAGGACTGTTTTGCTAGCACAGACTGGAATATGTTCCGGGATTCTTCAGATAGCATTGAGGAGTACGCCACATCAGTCACTGGCTTCATCAATAAGTGCATCGAAGACGTCGTCCCCACAGGGACCGTACGTACTTACCCCAACCAGAAGCCATGGATTACAGGCAACATCCGCACTTAGCTAAAAGCTAGAGCTGCCGCATTCAAAGAGAGGGACTCTAACCCGGACGCTTAGAAGAAATCCCGCTTAGAAGAAATCCCGCTATGCCCTACGACGAACCATCAAACAGGCAAAGAGTCAATACAGGACTAAGATTGAATCGTACTACACCGGCTCTGACGCTCGTCGGATGTGGCAGGGCTTGAAAACAATGACAGACTACAAAGGGAAGCACAGCCGCGAGCTGCCCAGTGACACAAGCCTACCAGACGAGCTAAATCACTTCTATGCTCGCTTCGAGGCAAGCAACACTGAAGCATGCATGAGAGCACCAGCTGTTCCGGATGACTATGTGATCACGCTCTCCGTAGCCGATGTGAGTAAGACTTTTAAGCAGGTCAACATTCACAAGGCCGCAGGGCCAGACGGATTACCAGAACGTGTACTCCGAGCATGTGCTGACCAACTGGCAAGTGTCTTCACTGACATTTTCAACATGTCCCTGACTGAGTCTGTAATACCAACATGTTTCAAGCAGACCACCATAGTCCCTGTCCCCAAGGACACTAAGATAACCTGCCTAAATGACTACCGACCCGTAGCACTCACGTCTGAGCCATGACGTGCTTTGAAAGGCTGGTCAATTATCCCAGAAACCCTAGACCCACTCCAATTTGTATATCGCCCCAACAGATCCACAGATGATGCAATCTCTATTGCGCTCCACACTGCCCTTTCCCACCTGGACAAGAGGAACACCTACGTGAGAATGGTATTCATTGACTACAGCTCAGCGTTCAACACCATAGTGCCCTCAAAGCTCATCACTAAGCTAAGGATCCTGGGACTAAACACCTCCCTCTGCAACTGGATCCTGGACTTCTGACGGGCCGCCCCCAGGTGGTAAGGGTAGGTAACAACACATCTGCCACGCTGATCCTCAACACGGGGGCCCCTCAGGGGTGCGTGCTCAGTCCCCTCCTGTACTCCCTGTTCACCCACGACTGCATGGCCAGGCACGACTCCAACACCATTATTAAGTTTGCTGACGACACAACAGTGGTAGGCCTGATCCCCGACAACGATGAGACAGCCTATAGGCAGGAGGTCAGAGACCTGGCCGTGTGGTGCCAGGATAACAACCTCTCCCTCAACGTGATCAAGACAAAGGAGATGATTGTGGACCACAGGGAAAAAAAGAGGACTGAGCACGCCCCCATTCTCATCGACAGGGCTGTAGTGGAACAGGTTGAGAGCTACAAGTTCCTTGGTGTCCACATCACCAACGAACTAACATGGTCCAAACACACCAAGACAGTCGTGAAGAGGACACAACAAAGCCTATTCCCCCTCAGGAGACTGAAAACATTTGGCATGGGTCCTCAGATCCTCTAAAGGTTCTACAGCTGCACCATCGAGAGCATCCTGACTGGTTGCATCACCGCCTGGTATGGCAATTGCTCGGCCTCCGACCGCAACGCACTACAGAGGGTAGTGCGTACGGCCCAGTACATCACTGGGGCCAAGCTTCCTGCCATCCAGGACCTCTATACCAGGCAGTGTCAGAGGAAGGCCCTAAAAATTGTCAAAGACTCCAGCCACCCTAGTCATAGACTGTTCTCTCTGCTACCGCACGGTAAACGGTACCGGAGCGCCAAAACTAGGTCCAAAAGGCATCTCAACAGCTTCAACCCCCAAGCCATAAGACTCCTGAACAGCTAATCATGGCTACCCGGACAATTTGCAATGCCCTCCCACCCCCACCCCGTCCCCCTTTTTTACTCTGCTGCTACTCTGTTGATTATTTATGCATAGTCACTTTAACTCTACCTACATGTACATATTACCTCAATTACCTCAACTAGCCGGTGCCCTCCGCACATTGACTCTGCACCGGTACCCCCCTGTTTTTAGCCTCCCTACTATTATTTTATTTTACTGCTGCTCTTTATTCATCTGCTTTTCTTTTTTTTGCTTAACACTTTTCTTTTTTTTACTTTGCATTGTTGGTTAAGGGCTTGTAAGTAAGCATTCCACTGTAATGTCTACACCTGTTGTATTCGGGGCATGTGGCAAATACAATTTGATTTGATTTGATGTCTTGTCCACCTCCCGTTTGATTGTGCCGTGGCTGCGGCTTCACATTTCAGCACCACAAAGTTGTCACGGTTACTCAAATCTGGCTTAATGTGAAGTCAATAATTCTGATAAAAAAAGCCTCATCATGGGCAATGAAACATGTTGTTACTTGGCCTTTGTAGAGGCAAACATCAAAGGTGTGAGTGTTATGAAAATGAGCCCAGAGCAGACAACGGCAACCCATGTGGGTACCGTGGCATAGGCTAGTGTATAAGGAGAGTAGCCTACCAAAACCCCTTGATAGGGGAGACGCATGCAAGCAGACGGGGAAAGTTGTCTTGGATGGAATAAATTATATAGGAAAACCTGCAAAACGGCGAATGTAAACCAGGGAAAAAACGTACCACCCTCCCCTGTGCCCACGAAATATCCACACAACCCTCCCCCAAGCAAAACAAAAGTTACACCCCCCTCCCCTATTGGGGGAGTAGCAGGGGGGAGTTGGGAGCAGGTAGCTGACTAGTGGTGGCTCCAGGGGGGAGTGGGGAGCAGGTAGCTGACTAGTGGTGGCTCCAGGGGGAAGGGGGGTAGCTGACTAGTGGTGGCTCCAGGGGGGAAGGGGGAGCAGTGGCTGACTAGTGGTGGCTCCAGGGTGGAGGGGGAGCAGTCGCTGACTAGTGGTGGCTCCAGGGGGAAGGGGGGAGTAGTTAGCTGACTAGTGGTGGCTCCAGGGGAAGGGGGAGTAGTTAGCTGACTAGTGGTGGCTCCAAGGGGAGGGGGGAGCAGGTAGCTGACTAATGGTGGCTCCAGGGGAAGGGGGAGTAGTTAGCTGACTAGTGGTGGCTCCAGGGGAAGGGGGGGTAGCTGACTAGTGGTGGCTCCAGGGGGAGGGGGGGTAGCTGACTAGTGGTGGCTCCAGGGGGAGGGGAGGGGGGAAGGTAGATGACTAGTGGTGGCTCCAGGGGGAGGGGGGGAGTAGTTAGCTGACTAGTGGTGGCTCCAGGGGGAAGGGGGGGTAGCTGACTAGTGGTGGCTCCAGGGGGGAGGGGGGGTAGCTGACTAGTGGTGGCTCCAGGGGGGAGGGGAGGGGGGAAGGTAGATGACTAGTGGTGGCTCCAGGGGGAGGTGGGAGTAGGTAGCTGACTAGTGGTGGCTCCAGGGGGGAGGGGGAGCAGGTAGCTGACTAGTGGTGGCTCCAGGGTGTGCTCCTGTAGAACACTGTGAGGGCCCTCATGAACATGCCACATTTCTTCAGCATCCTGAGGTTGAAGAGTCGCTGTCGTGCCTTCTTCACCACAGTGTCTGTGTGGTTAGACAATTTCAGCTTCTCTGAGATGTGTATGCAGAGGAATTTGAAGTTATTGACCGTCTCCACGGCGGCCTCGTTGATGAGGATGTGGGCGTGTCCAGCCTGGTTCCTCCTGAAGTCCACAATCAGCTCCTTTGTTTTGCTAACATTGAGGGAGAGGTTGTTTACCAGGCACCAGGCCGTCAGAGTGCCTACCTCCTCCCTGTAGGCTGTCTCGTAATTGTTTAAAAAATAATAAAAATTGGTAGATCAGCTTTAATATTGCAGATAGATTGCAGCTTCCATCAATGTAATTGTCTGCATCATTTCCGATCCCCTATGTATTTTTTGGTGAAAATATTTTTCTAGCTATCTATATATATATACACACCACCAGTCAAAGGTTTGGACACACCTACTCGTTCAAGGGTTTTTCTTAATTGTATAGAATGTTTTACATTGTAGAATAATAGTGAAGACATCAAAATTATGAAATAACACATATGGAATAATGTAGTAACCAAAAAAGTGTTAAACAAACCAAAATATATTTTATATTTGAGATTCTTCAAATAGCCGCCCTTTGCCTTGATGACATATTTATACACTCTTGGCATTCTCTCAACCAGCTTAATGAGGTAGACACCTGGAATGCATTTAAATTAAAAGTGGTGCCTTCTTTAAAGTTAATTTGTGGAAATTCTGTATTTCTTAATACGTTTGAGCCAATCAGTTGTGTTGTGACAAGGTAGGTGGGTATACAGAAGATAGCCCTATTTGGTAAAAGACCAAGTCCATATTATGGCAAGAACAGCTCAAATAAGCAAAGAGAAACGACAGTCCATCATTACTTTAAGACATGAAGGTCAGTCAATATGGAACATTTCAAGAACATTGAACGTTTCTTCAAGTGCAGTCGCAAAAACCATCAAGCGCAATGATGAAACTGGCTCTCATGAGGACCGCCACAGGAATGGAAGACCCAGAGTTACCTCTGCTGCAAATCAATCCACACTACCCTCCCCCAAGTGACAAAGAAAACTTACACTCCCCCCAGCAGTTACACTCCCCCCAGTAACTGTCCCTAATTGTGCTGTCAATTGAAGTTCATATTTTATGTGTACTAGACACAATTTGTATCTGAAACATTTGGCAGGTAGGAAACATTTCAACTGTTGGGTCTTCAAAGTATGGTGGTGCAGTGCTGCCATACACACACACAAAAAAATCATTTTATTTTATCACCTAAATACAAAATAATGATCACATTCAATTTGTAAGTCGCTCTGGATAAGAGCGTCTGCTAAATGACTTAAATGTAAATGTTAATACGTGATACTGAAATGATCTCATATTAAAACCTCTTAAATGTTAATTCCCCCATATAGGGGACTTTTGTTTTGTTTTAATGTAACAGTTTTATCAAGGCATATCAAGTTATGTAAAGCCAAATCGCTTCACGACAGTTCTGACTGACAGCCCCGCTTCCCAGCTTCAAATCAATTGCCCTCCAATGATATCCACAGCCATTGGAGGCTCTGGAGTCCCGTCTTAACGCTCATTCGCTGATCAGACTGTCCGTCAATTTGTTGCGGAACGGTACCTTACAGACACACAAGCTGAATTGCGCTGCAAAGCTAAGAGTCTACTGCAGCGAGAGGAAGTAGTCCCATCGTTCTATGACAAAAACACATCGATGTACATCGAATTTAATAAAAATAAATACATCGGATACAATATGAAGATGTGATACAAAACCACTTTTTGTTTCATCACTGAGTGACAAACTTTATATTAGAATTAAATGAAAGCTGAGATCGTGACGAATCAGTAGAGTAATCACAGGGGGATAGAGACAGCAATGAATGAGAGCAGTGCCCCAGGAAATGAGTCGGATTTTCACTGACCACTCATATAAAAGATGAATACAGTATTAAGGCAGCTGAAGTCTTGTAGCATGTCAGTTCTATAGTTGATTGTGAGTATATGTAGATTATTTAAAAAAACGTTCAAACCCTATTCCCCCATTTTTTTCAGGAATAGGTTGTTCATAGCATATGACATTTTAAAATGAAATCTACAATGTACTATTTGTCATACTATTTCCTATAGCAGTGCATACTAGTATTTACTATACTAGTTCAAAAAGTGCATACAAATCATAGATACCATTTTAAAAAAAGCAACAAATCTGAGCTATCTAACAGTATAAGGCATTACTAGGTACTGTTTATGGCCTTCTCATGAAGATATGTTTTATACGCCATCCACTTAACATTAACATTCAAACATCTTGTTAATATATTATTTATAATATGCTCTAGATCAGGGTTTCCCAAACTCGGTCCTGGGTGAACGTTTTGGTTTTTGCCCAGGAGTGATTACGGATATATTCAAACTCTCCCTATCCCAGTCTGTTGTCCACCATTGTTCCTGTACCCAAGAAAGCGAAGGTAACTGAACTAAATTATTATCATCAAGGGCCTCAGCCACCTGAGTCAAGGCCTGTTTACCCCACTACCATCTAGAAGGCTGAGACAGTACAGGTGTGTCAAAGCTGGGACAGAGAGACTGAAAAACAGCTTCTATCTCCAGGTCATCAGACTGTTAAATAGTCACCACTAGACGGCCTCTGCCCAGTACCCTGCCATAAACTTAATCACTGTTACTAGCCCACAACCACCCGGAACTCTACCCTGCACCTTAGAGACTGCTGTCCTATGTACATGGTCATTGAACACTGGTCACTTTAATAACGTTTACATACTGTTTTACCCACTTCATATACTGTAGTCTAGTCTAGGCTAATCCTATATAACTACTACTGCTCAAATGACACCGCTGGTCCTGCTCACACTGCCCTACCCTATGCTTTGACTTCTTTCTCCCCTCTCTCTCCAGATGAAATCTTGCGACTTGTGACGGCCGGCCGCCCAACAACCTGCCTGCTTGACCCTATTCCCTCCTCTCTTCTCCAGACCATTTCGGGAGACCTTCTCCCTTACCTCACCACGCTCATCAACTCATCCTTGACCGCTGGCTATGTCCCTTCCGTCTTCAAGAGAGCGAGAGTTGCACCCCTTCTCAAAAAACCTACACTCGATCCCTCTGATTTCAACAACTACAGACCAGTATCCCTTCTTTCTTTTCTCTCCAAAACTCTTGAGCGTGCCGTCTTTAGCCAACTCTCTTCCTATCTCTCTCAGAATAACCTTCTTGATCCAAACCAGTCAGGTTTCAAGACTGGTCATTCAACTGAGACTGCTCTTCTCTGTGTCACGGAGGCTCTCCGCACTGCTAAAGCTAACTCTCTCTCCTCTGCTCTCGTCCTTCTAGACCTATCTGCTGCCTTTGATACTGTGAACCATCAGATCCTCCTCTCCACCCTCTCCGAGTTGTGCATTCTCTGCTCTTCCTCAAGGGGAAGGACTGCCCGTTTCCCAGATGTTTAGTTCATTTCATTCCGATCTCCTTTGCATTATTGTAGCCATTTTCTGCTGCCTGTCAACTATGCCTCTGTCTATCCCTGTTCTCTCCTCTCCGCACAGGCTATACAAACGCCTCACACCGCGTGGCTGCTGCCTCTCTAACCTGGTGGTCCCTGCACGCACCACCCACGTGGAGTTCCAGGTCTCAGGCAGCCTCTGGAACTGCCTTTCAGCAGAGTTCATCTCAGCCTATGCTACCCTCCAGTCCAGTCTTGGCGCTGACGGAAACATGGATTACCACTGAAAACACTGCTACTCCTACTGCTCTCTCCTCGTCTGACCATGTGTTCTCGCATACCCCGAGAGCATCTGGTCACGCGGGTGGTGGCACAGGAATCCTCATCTCTCCCAAGTGGACATTCTCAATTTTTTCCCCTGACCCATCTGTCTATCTCCTCATTTGAATTCCATGCTGTCACAGTCACTAGCCCATTTAAGCTTAATATCCTTGTCATCTATTGCCCTCCAGGTTCCTTGGAGAGTTCATCAATGAGCTTGACACCTTGATAAGTTCCTTTCCTGAGGATGGCTCACCCCTCACAGTTCTGGGGGACTTCAACCTCCCTACGTCTACCTTTGACTCATTTCTCTCTGCCTCCTTCTTTCCACTCCTCTCCTCTTTTGACCTCACCCTCTCACCGTCCCCCTACTCACAAGGCAGGCAATACGCTTGACCTCATCTTTACTAGATGCTGTTCTTCTACTAATCTCACTGCAACTCCCCTCCATGTCTCCGACCACTACTTTGTATCCTTTTCTCTCTCGCTCTCCTCCAACACTACTCACTCTGCCCCTACTCAGATGGTAATGCGCCGTCGCAACCTTCGCTCTCTCTCTCCGCCACTCTCTCCTCTTCCATCCTATCATCTCTTCCCTCTGCTCAATCTTTCTCCCTCCAATCTCCTGATTCTGCCTCCTCAACCCTCCTCTCCTCCCTTTCTGCATCCTTTGACTCTCTATGTCCACCTATCCTCCCGGCCGGCTCGGTCCTCCCCTCCAGCTCCGTGGCTTGATGACTCATTGCGAGCTCACAGAACAGAGCTCCGGGCAGCTGAGCGGAAATGGATGAAAACTAGACTCCCTGCAGACCTGGCATCTTTTCACTCCCTCCTCTCTACATTTTCTTCATCTGTTTCTGCTGCTAAGGCCACTTTCTACCACTCTAAATTCCAAGCATCCGCCTCTAACCCTAGGAAGCTCTTTGCCACATTCTCCTCCCTGCTGAATCCTCCTCCCCCTCCCCCCTCCTCCCTCTCTGTGGATGACTTCGTCAACCATTTTGAAAAGAAGGTTGACGACATCCGATCCTCGTTTGTTAAGTCAAATAACACTGCTGGTCCTGCTCACACTGCCCCTACCCTATGCTTTGACTTCTTTCTCCCTCTCTCTCCAGATAAAATCTTGCGACTTGTGACGGCCGGCCGCCTCAACAACCTGCCCGCTTGACCCTATCCCCTCCTCTCTTCTCCAGACCATCTCCGGTGACCTTCTCCCTTACCTCACCTCACTGATCAACTCATCATTGACCGCTGGCTATGTCCCTTCTGTCTTCAAGAGAGCGAGAGTTGCACCCCTTCTCAAAAAAACCAACACTCGATCCCTCTGATGTCAACAACTACAGACCAGTATCCCTTCTTTCCTTTTCTCTCCAAAACTATTGAGCGTGCCGTCTTTAGCCAACTCTCTTGCTATCTCTCTCAGAATGACCTTCTTGATCCAAACCAGTCAGGTTTCAAGACTGGTCATTCAACTGAGACTGCTCTTCTCTGTGTCACAGAGGCTCTCCGCACTGCTAAAGCTAACTCTCTCTCCTCTGCTCTTGTCCTTCTAGACCTGTCTGCTGCCTTTGATACTGTGAACCAGCAGATCCTCCTCTCCACCCTCTCCGAACTGGGCATCTCCGGCACGGCTCACTATTGGATTGAGTCCTACCTGACCGGTCGCTCCTACCAAGTGGCGTGGCGAGAAGCTGTCTCCGCACCACGTGCTCTCACCACTGGTGTCCCCCAGGGCTCAGTTCTAGGCCCTCTCCTATTCTCGCTATACACCAAGTCACTTGGCTCTGTCATATCCTCACATGGCCTCTCCTATCATTGCTACGCAGACGACACACAACTAATCTTCTCCTTTCCTCCTTCTGATAACCAGGTGGCGAATCGCATCTCTGCATGCCTGGCAGACATATCTGTATGGATGACGGATCACCACCTCAAGCTGAACCTTGGCAAGACGGAGCTGCTCTTCCTCCTGGGGAAGGACTGCCCGTTCCATGATCTCAACATCACGGTTGAAAACTCCGTTGTGTCCTCCTCCCAGAGTGCGAAGAGCCTTGGCGTGACCCTGGACAACACCCTGTCATTCTCCACTAACTTCAAGGCGGTGACCCGATCCTGTAGGTTCATGCTCTACAACATTCGGAGAATACGACCCTGCCTTACACAGGAAACGGCACAGGTCCAAATACAGGCACTTGTCATCTCCCGTCTGGATTACTGCAACTCGCTGTTGGCTGGGCTCCCTGCCTGTGCCATTAAACCCCTACAACTCATCCAGAATGCCGCAGCCCGTCTGGTGTTCAACCTTCCCAAGTTCTCTCACGTCACCCAGCTCCTCCGCACACTCCACTGGCTTCCAGTTGAAGCTCGCATCTGCTACAAGACCATGGTGCTTGCCTACGGAGCTGTGAGGGGAACGGCAACTCTGTACCTTCAGGCTCTGATCAGTCCCTACACCCAAACGAGGGCATTACGTTCATCCACCTCTGGCCTGCTGGCTCCCCTACCTCTGCTGAAGCACAGTTCCCGCTCAGCCCAGTCAAAACTGTTCGCTGCTCTGGCACCCCAATGGTGGAACAAGCTCCCTCACGACGCCAGGACAGCGGAGTCACTCACCACCTTCCGGAGACATTTGAAATCCCACCTCTTTAAGGAATACCTGGGATAGGATAAAGTAATCCTTCTACCCCCCCTTACCCCCCAAAAAACAAACAAAAAACATTGTAAAGTAGTTAACCCACTGGCTATAAGGTGAATGCACCAATTTGTATGTCGCTCTGGATAAGAGCGTCTGCTAAATGACGTAAATATAAATGAAATGTAAATGTGCATCTCCGGCGCGGCTCACTCTTGGATTGCGTCCTACCTGACAGGTCGTTCCTACCAGGTGGTATGGCGAGAATCTGTCTCCGCACCACGTGCTCTCACCACTGGTGTCCCCCAGGGATCAGTTCTAGGCCCTCTCCTATTCTCGCTATACACCAAGTCACTTGGCTCTGTCATATCCTCACATGGCCTCTCCTATCATTGCTACGCAGACGACACACAATTAATCTTCTCCTTTCCCCCTTCTGATAACCAGGTGGTGAATCGCATCTCTGCATGTCTGGCAGACATATCAGTGTGGATGACGGATCACCACCTCAAGCTGAACCTCGGCAAGACGGAGCTGCTCTTCCTCAAGGGGAAGGACTGCCCGTTCCATGATCTCGCCATCACGGTTGACAACTCCGTTGTGTCCTCCTCCCAGAGTGCAAAGAGCCTTGGCGTGACCCTGGACAACACCCTGTCATTCTTTGCTAACATCAAGGCGGTTACCCGATCCTGTTGGTTCATGCCCTACAACATTTGCAGAGTATGACCCTGCCCTTACACAGGAAGCGGCACAGGTCCTAATCCAGGCACTTGTCATCTCCCGTCTGGATTACTGCAACTCGCTGTTGGCTGGCCTCCCTGCCTGTGCCATTAAACCCCTACAACTCATCCAGAATGCCGCAGCCCGTCTGGTGTTCAACCTTCCCAAGTTCTCTCACGTCACCCAACACTTGAAACCCCACCTCTTTAAGGAATACCTGGGATAGGATTAAAGTAATCCTTCTACCCCCACTTACCCCCCCCCAAAATTTTTTTAAATAAAAAATAAAAAATAATAATAATTGTAAAGTGGTTGTCCCACTGGCTATCATAAGGTGAATGCACCATTCTGTAAGTCGCTCTGGATAAGAGCGTCTGCTAAATGACGAAAATGTAAATGTAAATGTATCAATTGACCAATTCGGCACATTTGGGCAGACTTGATACAAAATAGTCCAGTATTGCAATGCCTCACTGGATCAATCTGAAACTTTGCACATACACTGCTGCCATCTAGTGGCCAAAAAATTGCGCCTCGACTGCAATATTATATTGTGGCCTTTAACTTGCATTTCAAAGACGATGAAAAAAAAAAAAGCATGTTTTTTTGATTGATTTATCTTTTACCAGATCCAATGTGTTTTATTCTCCTATATTAACCACAAACTACAAAGTGTTTCCTTTCAAATGGTATCAAGAATATGCATATACTTGCTTCAGGTCCTGAGCTACAGGCAGTTAGATTTGGGTATGTCGTCCTAGGCGAAAATTGAAAAAAAGGTTGTGATCCTGAAGAGATTAAACAGCATGATCATTACACAGGTGCACCTTGTGCTGGGGACAAAAAAGCCAACTTTAAAATGTGCAGTTTTGTCACACAACACAATGCCACAGATGTCTCAAGTTTTGAGGGAGCGTGCAATTGGCATGCTGACTGCAGGAATGTCCACCAGAGCTTTTGCCAAAGAATTGAATGTTAATTTCTCTACCATAAGCTACCTCCAACGTTGTTTTTGAGAATTTGGCAGTACGTCCAACCGGCCTCACAAACGCAGACCACATGTAACCACTCCTGCACAGGACCTCCACATCCGGCTTCTTCACCTGCGGGATCATCTAAGGGGGGATGGGGGGGTGCTGATGAGTGTTTCTGTCTGTAATAAAGCCCTTTCGTGGGGAAAAACTCATTCTGATTGGCTGGGCCTGGCTCCCAAGTGGATGGGCCTGGCTCCCAAGTGGGTGGGCCTATGCCCTCCAAGGACCACTCATGGCTGCACCCCTGCCCAGTCATGTGAAATCCAAAGATTAGGGCCTAACTACATTTACAGTTGAAGTCGGAAGTTTACATACACCTTAGCCAAATATATTTAAACTCTGTTTTTCACAATTCCTGACATTTAATCCTAGTAAAAATTCCCTGTCTTAGGTCAGTTAGGATCACCACTTTATTTTAAGAATGTGAAATGTCAGAATAATAGTAGAGAGAATGATTTATTTCAGCTTTTATTTATTTCATCATATTCCCAGTGGGTCAGAAGTTTACATACACTCAATTAGTATTTGGTAGCATTGCCTTTAAATTGTTTAACTTGGGTCAAACATTTCAGGTAGCCTTCCACAAGCTTCTCACAATAAGTTGGGTGAATTTTGGCCCATTCCTCCTGACAGAGCTGGTGTAACTGAGTCAGGTTTGTAGGCCTCCTTGCTCGCACATGCTTTTTCAGTTCTGTCCACACATTTTTATAGGATTGAGGTCAGGGCTTTGTGATGGCCACTCCAATACCTTGACTTTGTTGTCCTTAAGCCATTTTGCCACAACTTTGGAAGTATGATTGGGGTCATTGTCCATTTGGAAGACACATTTGCGACCAAGCTTTAACTTCCTGACTGATGTCTTGAGATGTTGCTTCAATATATACACATAATTTTCCTTCCTCATGATGCCATCTATTTTGTGAAGTGCACCAGTCCCTCCTGCAGCAAAGCACCCCCACAGCATGATGCTGCCACCCCCGTGCTTCACGGTTGGGATGGTGTTCTTCGGCTTGCAAGCATTCCCCTTTTTCCTCCAAACATAACAATGGTCATTTTGGCCAAACAGTTCTATTTTGGTTTCATCAGACCAGATGACATTTCTCCAAAAAGTACGATCTTTGTCCCCATGTGCAGTTGCAAACCGTAGTCTGGCTTTTTTATGGCGGTTTTGGAGCAGTGGCTTCTTCCTTGCTGAGCGTCCTTTCAGGTTATGTCGATATAGGACTCGTTTTACTGTGGATATAGATACTTTTGTACCTGTTTCCTCCATTGCTCCCAAGGATGAACTAGACATGTGGAGGTCTACCATTTTTATTCTGAGGTCTTAGCTGATTTCTTTTGATTTTCCCATGATGTCAAGCAAATAGGCACTGAGTTTGAAGGTAGGCCTTGAAATACATCCACAGGTACACCTCCAATTGACTCAAATGATGTCAATTAGCCTATCAGAAGCTTCTAAAGCCATGACATAATTTTCTGGAATTTTCCAAGCTGTTGAAAGGCACAGTCAACTTAGTGTATGTAAACTTTTGACCCACTGGAATTGTGATACAGTGAATAATACGTGAAATAATCTGTCTGTAAACAATTGTTGGAAAAATTACTTGTGTCATGCACAAATCAGATGTCCTAACCAACTTGCCAAAACTATAGTTTGTTAAAAATACATTTGTGGAGTGGTTGAAAAACAAGTTTTAATGACTCCAACCTAAGTGTATGTAAACTTCCGACTTTAACTGTATATCAATTGACTGATTTCCTTATATGAACTGTAACTCAGTAACATCTTTGAAATTGTTGCATGTTGCGTTTAGATTTTTGTTCGGTATATGTACACTACTGGTCAAAAGTATTAGAACACCTACTCATTCAAGGGTTTTTCTTTATTTTTAGTATTTTCTACATTGTAGAGTAATAGTGAAGACATCACAACTATGAAATAACACATATGGAATCATGTAGTAACCAAAAAAGTGTTAAACATATCAAAATATATTTTATATTTGAGATTCTTCAAATAGCCACCCCTTGACTTGATGACAGTTTTGCACATTCTTTGCATTCTCTCAACCAGCTTCATGAGGTAGTCAACTGGAATGCATTTCAATTAACAGGTGTGCCTTCTTAAAAGTTAATTCGTGGAATTTCTTTCCTTCTTAATGCGTTTGAGCCAATCACTTGTGTTGTGACAAGGTAGGGTGGGTATACAGAAGATAGCACTATTTGATAAAATACCAAGTCTATATTATGTCAAGAACAGCTCAAATAAGCAAAGAAAAATGACAGCATCATTACTTTAAGACATGAAGGTCAGTCAATACGAAAAATGCTCAAGAACTTTGAAAGTTTCGATTAAGTGCAGTCGCAAAAACCATCAAGCGCTGTGATGAAACTGGCTCTCATGAGGACCGCCACAGGAATGGAAGACCCAGAGTTAACTTTACTGCAGAGGATAAGTTCATTAGAGTTACCAGCCTCAGAAATTGCTGCCCAAATAAATGCTTCACAGAGTTCAAGTAACAGACACATCTCAACATCAACTGTTCAGAGGAGACTGTGAATCAGGCCTTCATGGTCGAATTGCTGCAAAGAAACCATGACTAAAGGACACCAATAAGAAGACGAGACTTGCTTGGGCCAAGAAACACGAGCAATGACCGGTGGAAATGTGTCCTTTGGTCTGATTAGTCCAAATAGGAGATTGTTGATTCCAACCGCGTGTCTTTGTGAGACGCAGTGTGGGTGAACGGATGATCTCCGCATGTTTATTTCCCACCGTAAAGCATGGAGCAGGAGGTGTTATGGTGCGGGGGTGCTTTGCTGGTGACACTGTTTGTGATTTTTGTAGAATTCAAGGCACATTTAACCAGCATGGCTACCACAGCATTCTGTAGCGATACGCCAGCCCATGGTTTGGGCTTACTGGGACTCTCATTTGTTTTTCAACAGGACACTTTGATGGTTACTACATGATTACATTTGTGTTATTTCATAGTTTTGATGTCTTCACTATAATTCTACAATGTAGAAAATAGTAGAAATAAAGAAAAACCCTTGAATGAGTAATTGTTCTAAAACTTTTGACCGATAGTGTATATGACGAGTGGAGGCTGCTGAGGGGATGTAGCTCAGTTGGTAGAGCATGGCGTTTGCAACGCCAGGGTTGTGGGTTCGATTCCCACGGGGGGCCAGAAAGTCTGTAAGTCGCTCTGGATAAGAGCGTCTGCTCGAATGACGTAAATGTAATGTAAATGTGGGAGGACGGCTCATAACAATGGATGGAATGGAGTCAATGGAATGGCATCAACCACATGGAAACCACATGTTTGATGTGTTTGATACCATTCCATTGACTCCATTCCAGCCATTATTATGAGCCGTCCTCCCCTCAGCAGCCTCCACTGTATATGACGGTATATATAGACGTAATGGACAGTATATTAATAGAAAAGGTGTGTACAGCAGCAGTTGTATATGATGAGCCTCGACTAGAATTCACTATATACAGTGAGGGGAAAAAGTATTTGATCCCCTGCTGATTTTGTACATTTGCCCACTGACAAAGACATGATCAGTCTATCTTTTTAATGGTAGGTTTATTTGAACAGAATAACAACAACAAAAAATCCAGAAAAACGCATGTCAAAAATGTTATAAATTGATTTGCATTTTAATGAGGGAAATAAGTATTTGACCCCTCTGCAAAACATGACTTAGTACTTAGTGGCAAAACCCTTGTTGGCAATCACAGAGGTCAGACGTTTCTTGTAGTTGGCCACCAGGTTTGCACACATCTCAGGAGGGATTTTGTCCCACTCCTCTTTGCAGATCTTCTCCAAGTCATTAAGGTTTCGAGGCTGACGTTTGGCAACTTGAACCTTCAGCTCCCTCAACAGATTTTCTATGGGATTAAGGTCTGGAGACTGGCTAGGCCACTCCAGGACCTTAATGTGCTTCTTCTTGAGCCACTCCTTTGTTGCCTTGGCCGTGTGTTTTGGGTCATTGTCATGCTGGAATACCCACCACGACCCATTTTCAATGCCCTGGCTGAGGGAAGGAGGTTCTCACCCAAGATTTGACAGTACATGGCCCCGTCCATCGTCCCTTTGATGTGGTGAAGTTGTCCTGTCCCCTTAGCAGAAAAACACCCCCAAAGCATAATGTTTCCACCTCCATGTTTGACGGTGGGGATGGTGTTCTTGGGGTCATAGGCATTCCTCCTCCTCCAAACACGGCAAGTTGAGTTGATGCCAAAGAGCTCTCTTTCACCCAGTTCTCCTCTGAATCATTCAGATGTTCATTGGCAAACTTCAGACGGGCCTGTATATGTGCTTTCTTGAGCAGGGGGACCTTGCGGGTGCTGCAGGATTTCAGTCCTTCACGGCATAGTGTGTTACCAATTGTTTTCTTGGTGACTATGGTCCCAGCTGCCTTGCGATCATTGACAAGATCCTCCCGTGTAGTTCTGGGCTGATTCCTCACCGTTCTCATGATCATTGCAACTCCACGAGGTGAGATCTTGCATGGAGCCCCAGGCCGAGGGAGATTGTCAGGTCTTTTGTGTTTCTTCCATTTGCGAATAATTGCACCAACTGTTGTCACCTTCTCACCAAGCTGCTGGGTGATGGTCTTGTAGACCATTCCAGCCTTGTGTAGGTCTACAATCTTGTCCCTGACATCCTTGGAGAGCTCTTTGGTCTTGGCCATGGTGGAGAGTTTGGAATCTGATTGGTTGATTGCTTCTGTGGATAGGTGTCTTTTATACAGGTTACGAATTGAGATTAGAAGCACTCCCTTTAAGAGTGTGCTCCTAATCTCAGCTCGTTACCTGTAATAAAATACATTTGGGAGCCAGAAATCTTTCTGATTGAGAGGGGGTCAAATACTTAATTCCCTCATTAAAATGCAAATCAATTTATAACATTTTTGACATGCGTTTTTCTGGATTTTGTTGTTATTTTGTCTCTCACTGTTCAAATAAAACTACCATTAAAATTATAGACTGATCATTTCTTTGTCAGTGGGCAAACGTACAAAATCAGCATGGGATCAAATACTTTTTTTCCTCAGTGTACATATGAAGTGGGTAAAACAGTATGTAAACATTATTAAAGTGACCAGTGTTCAATGGCTACGTACATAGGACAGCCGTCTCTAAGGTGCAGGGTAGAGTTCTGGGTGGTTGTGGGCTAGTAACAGTGATTAAGTTTACGGCAGGGTACTGAGCAGAGGCCGGCTAGTGGTGACTATTTAACAGTATGATGGCCTGGAGATAGAAGCTGTTTTTCAGTCTCTGTCCCAGCTTTGACACACCTGTACTGTCTCAGCTTTCTAGATGGTAGTGGGGTAAACAGGCCTTGACTCAGGTGGCTGAGGTCTTTGATAATCACTTAGTTCAGTTACCTTCGCTTTCTTGGGTACAGGAACAAAGGTGGGTATCTTGAAGCAAGCGGGGACAACAGACTGGGATAGGGAAAGATTTAATATATCCGTAATCACTCCTGGGCAAAAACCAAAAAACGTTCACCCAGGGCCGAGTTTGGGAAACCCTGATCTAGAGCATATTATAAATAATATATTAACAAGATGTTTGAATGTTAATGTTAAGTGGATGGCGTATAAAACATATATTCATGAGAAGGCCATAAACAGTACCTAGTAATGCCTTATACTGTTAGAAAGCTCAGATTTGTTGCTTTTTTTGTTATTTATTATTTATCTATAATTTATCTATGACTTTTTGCACTATTATGCACTGCTATAGTAAATAGTATGCAAAATAGTACATCATAGATTTCATTTTCAAATGTCATATGCTATGAAAAACCTATTCCTGAAAAATGGGGGAATAGGGTTTGAACGTTTTTTTTAAATAATATACATATACTCACAATCAACTATAGAACTGACATGCTATAAGACTTCAGCTGCCTTAATACTGTAATCATCTTTTATATGAGTGGTCAGTGAAAATCCGACTCATTTCCTGGGGCACTGCTCTCATTCATTGCTGTCTCTATCCCCCTGTGATTACTCTACTGATTCGTCACGATCTCAGCTTTCATTTAATTCTAATATAAAGTTTGTCACTCAGTGATGAAACAAAAAGTGGTTTTGTATCACATCTTCAAATTGTATCCGATGTATTTATTTTTATTAAAATCGATGTACAACTATGTGTTTTTATCATAGAACGATGGGACCACTTCCTCTCGCTGCAGTAGACTCTTAGCTTTGCAGCGCAATTCAGCTTGTGTGTCTGTAAGGTACAGTTCCGCCACAAATTGACGGACAGTCTGATCAGCGAATGAGCGTTAAGACGGGACTTCCGAGCCTCCAATTGAGGGCAATTGATTTGAAGCTGGGAAGCGGGGCTGTCAGTCAGAACTGTCGTGAAGCGATTTGGCTTTACATAACTTGATATGCCTTGATAAAACTGTTACATTAAAACGAAAAAAAAGGCCCCTATATGGGGGAATTAACATTTAAGAGGTTTTAATACGAGATCATTTCAGTATCATGTATTAATGTGATCATTATTTCGTATTTAGGTGATAAAATAACATTATTTTTTTTTTGTGTGTGTGTATGGCAGCACTGCACCACCATACTTTGAATACCCAACAGTTGAAATGTTTCCTACCTGCCAAATGTTTCAGATTGTGTCTAGTACACATCAAATATGAACTTCAATTGAAAGCACAACTAGGGATAGTTAAAAAAAAAGGAAGTCTCAAGGTATTGCTCGCCTGAGGTAGAGTACCTCATGATAAGCTGTAGACCACACTATCTACCAAGAGAGTTTTCATCTATATTATTCATAGCTGTCTATTTACCTCCACAAACCAATGCTGGCACTAAGACCGCACTCAACGAGCTGTATAAGGCCATAAGCAAACAAGAAAATGCACATCCAGAAGCAGCGCTCCTACTGGCCGGGGACTTTAATAAAGGCACATTTTAATCAGTTTTCCCTAATTTCTACCAGCATGTCACATGTGCAACCAAAGGGGGAAAAAAACTATAGACTACCTTTACTCCACACACAGAGACGCATACAAAGCTCTCCCTTGCCCTCCAAATGCAAATCTGACCATAATTCTATACTCCTGATTCCTACTTATAAGCAAAAACTAAAGCAGGAAGTACCACCGACTCCCTCAATACGGAAGTGGTCAGATGACGCGGATGCTACGCTACAGGACTGTTTTGCTAGCACAGACTGGAATATGTTGTTGGGATTCATCCAATGGCATTGAGGAGCATACCACCTCAGTCACCAGATTCATCAATAAGTGCATCGACGACGTCGTCCCCACAGTAACCGTACGTACATATCGCAACCAGAAGCCATTGATTACAGGCAACATCCGCACCGAGCTAAAGGCTAGAGCTGCCACTTTCAAGGAGCGGGACACTAGTCCGGACACTTATAAGAAATCCCTCTATGCCCTTAGACGAACCATCAAACAGGCAAAGTGTCAATACAGGACTAAGACTAAGAATCCTACTACACCGGCTCTGATGCTCGTCGGATGTGGCAGGGCTTGCAAACTATTACGGACTACAAAGGGAAACCCAGCCGCGAGCTGCCCAATGACGCGAGCCTACCAGATGAGCTAAATGCCTTTTATGCTCGCTTCGAGGCAAGCAACACTGAAGCATGCATGAGAGCACCAGCTGTTCCAGATGACTGTGTGATCACGCTCTCCGTAGCCGATTTGAGCAAGACCTTTAAACAGGTCAACATTCACAAGGCCACGGGGTCCGAAGGATTACCAGGACGTGTACTCACAGTGTGCGCGGACCAACTGGCAAGTGTCTTCACTGACATTTTTAACCTCTCCCTGACTGAGTCTGTAATACCTATATCACCAACAAACTATCATGGTCCAAACACACCAAGACAGTCGTGAAGAGGGCACGACAACGTCTATTCCCCCTCAGGAGACTGAAAAGATTTGACATGGGTCCCCACATCCTCAAAAAAATCTACAGCTGCACCATCGAGAGCATCCTGACCGGTTGCATCACCGCCTGGTATTGCAACTGCTCGGCATCCGACCGCAAGGCGCAATAGAGGGTAGTGCGTACGGCCCAGTACATCACTGGGGCCAAGCTTCTTGCCATCCAGGAACTATATACTAGGTGGTGTCAGAAGGCCCAAAAAATGGTCAAAGACTCCAGTCACCCAAGTCATAGACTGCTCTCTCTGCTACCGCACGGCAAGCGGTACCGGAGCGCCAAGTCTAGTTCCAAAAGGCTCCTTAACAGCTTCTAACCCCAAGCCATAAGACTGCTGAACAATTAATCAAATGCCCACCCGGACTATTTCCATTGACCCCCCCTCCCGCCTTTGTTTTTACACTGCTGCTACTCGCTGTTTAATATCTATGCATAGTCACTTTACCCCTACCTACATGTAAAAATGACCTTGACTAACCTGTACCCCCGCACATTTACCTGGTACCGGCACCTCCTGTACCTAGCCTCATTATTGATATTTTATAGTGTTACTTTATATTATGTTTTATTTTTTACTTTAGTTTATTTAGTAAATATTTTCTTAACTCTATTTATTGAACTGCATTGTTGGTTAAGGGCTTGTAAGTAAGCATTTCACGGTAAGATCTACACCTGTTGTATTCGGCGCATGTGACAAATATTTTATTTTATTTTATTTTATTTGGGGAGTTTCTCCCATTCTGCTCCGCAGATCCTCTCAAGCTCTGTCAGGTTGGATGGGGAGCGTCGCTGCACAGCTATTTTCAGGTCTCTTAAGAGACTTGTCCCAAAGCCACTCCTGCATTGTCTTGGCTGTGTACTTAGGGTCGTTGTCCTGTTGAAAGGTGAACCTTCGTCCCAGTCTGAGAAACGGAGCGCTCTGGAGCAGGTTTTCATCAAGGGTCTCTCTGTACTTTGCTTCGTTCATCTTTCCCTCATTCCTGACTAGTCTCCCAGTCCCTGCCACTGAAAAACATCCCCACAGCATGATGATGCCACCACCATGCTTCACTGTAGAGTTGGTGCCATGTTTCCTGCAGACGTGACGCTTGGCATTCAGGTCACAGAGTTCAATCTTGGTTTCATCAGACCAGAGAATTTTGTTTCTCATGGTCTGAGTCCTTTAGGGGCCTTTTGGCAAACTCCAAGCGGGCTGTCGTGTTTCTTTTACTGAGGAGTGGCTTGCGTCTGGCCACACCACCATAAAGGCCTGATTGGTGGAGTGCTGCAGAGATGGCTGTCCTTCTGGAAGGTTCTCACATCTCCACAGAGGATCTCTGGATCTCTGTCTGAGTGACCATCAGGTTCTTGGTCACCTCCCTGACCAAGTCCCTTATCCCCCGATTGCTCAGTTTGGCCAGGTGGCCAACTCTAGGAAGAGTAGTGGTGATTCCAAACTTCACTCCATTTAAGAATGATGGAGGCCACTGTGTTCTTGGGAATCTTCAATGCTGCAGAAATGTTTTTGGTACCCTTCCCCAGATCTGTGCCTCGACACAATCCTGTCTCAGAGCTCTACAGACAATTCCTTTGACCTCATGGCTTGGTTTTTAATCTAACATGCACTATCAACTGTGGGACTGTCACGCCCTGGCTCTGGGACTCTGTTATGTTGAGCCAGGGTGTGTTGTTTCTATGTGTTTTGTGTGCTAGGGTGATTGACTAGTTCATTTGTTTCTATGTTGGCCGGTGTGGTTCTCAATCAGAGGCAACGTGTATCAGCTGTTGCTTGTTGTCTCTGATTGGGAACCATACTTAGGCAGCCTGTTTTCCACAGTGCGTTGTGGGATCTTGGTCCGTGTTGGTTTGGTGTTGTAGACCAAGGACTTCACGTATCGTTTGTTGTTTTGTTCGTGTGGTGACTCTAATAAAAGAAGTATGTTCACTTATCACGCTGCGCATTGGTCCACTGTATTCGACGAGCTTGACAGAAGATCCCACCCTAACTGGACCAAGCAGCGTGTCCAGGAGCCAAAGCCAGTGGTGAATCTAGCGGATATCCACCTCGACTGGGTCAAGCCGCGGGAGGAGGAGAGAGGCTGGACTTGGGAGCAGAGGAGCGAGAGTCTGGCGAGAGCCATGGAGGCCTGGCCCACGGGGGAGAGAGACGCCCAGAAATTTTTTAGGGGGGGCTCACGCCGTGGACGACGGGGCAGCAGGAGGCCGCCAGGTTACGGAAGTCACTGGTCACCAGGGGGAAGGAGGATGTAGAGGCACGGCGAGAGGTACTGGGGTGTGTTGCCAGTCCGGTCCGGCCCGTTCCTGATCCCCGCGTAGAGGCCAGTGGTGTGTGTCCCCAGTACGGTCCGGCTTGTTCCTTTCCCTCGCACCGAGCCTGTGGTGCGCGCCGCCAGCCCGGTCCGGCCTGTTCTGCCCCCTCGCACCAAGCCTGTGATGCGCGCCGCCAGCCCGGTCCGGCCTGTTCCTGCCCCTCGCACCAAGCCAGTGGTGCGTGCCGCCAACCCGGTCCGGCCCGTTCCTGCTTCCCGCACCAAGCCAGTGGTGCGCGTCGTCAGCCCGGTTCGGCCCGTCCCTGCTCCCTGCACCAAGCCTGTGGTGCGCGTCGTTAGCCCAGTCCGGCCTGTTCCTGCTCCCCGCACCAAGCCAGTGGTGCGCTTCGTCAGCCCGGTTCGGCCCGTCCCTGCTCCCCGCACCAAGCCTGTGGTGCGCGTCGTCAGTCCGGCACAGCCCGTCCCTGCTCCCCGCACCAAGCCTGTGGTGCGCGTCGTTAGCCCAGTCCGGCCTGTTCCTGCTCCCCGGTGCCTGGTCCGGCACCGGTCAGCTGCTCCACTCCGGAGCTAGAGCAATCCGCTCCACCAGTGTTCAGTCCAGCTCCGGCCAGCAGGGCCAGACCGGACCAGGGGCGCTTTGGGGGGTTAGAGAGGGAGTGGGGGTCATGCTCGGAGCCGGAACCGCCTCCGAGGAGGAATGCCCACCCGGCCCTCCCCTGTTCGGTTTATGTTTGGCGCGGTCGCAGTCCGCGCCTTTGGGGGGGTGTACTGTCACGCCCTGTCTCTGGGACTCTGTTATGTTGAGCCAGGGTGTGTTGTTTCTATGTGTTTTGTGTGCTAGGGTGATTGTCTAGTTCATTTGTTTCTATGTTGGCCGGTGTGGTTCTCAATCAGAGGCAACGTGTATCAGCTGTTGCTTGTTGTCTCTGATTGGGTACCATACTTAGGCAGCCTGTTTTCCACAGTGCGTTGTGGGATCTTGTTCCGTGTTGGTTTGGTGTTGTAGACCAAGGACTTCAGGTATCGTTTGTTGTTTTGTTCGTGTGGTGACTCTAATAAAATAAGTATGTTCACTTATCACACTGCGCATTGGTCCACTGTATTCGACGAGCGTGACAGGGACCTTATATAGACAGGTGTGTGCCTTTCCAAATCATGTCCAATGTATTGAACTTACCACAGGTGCACTCCAATCAAGTTGTAGAAACATCAAGGATGATCAATGGAAATAGGATGCACCTGAGCTCAATTTCGAGTCTCATAGCAAATAGTCCGAATACTTATGTAAATAAGGTTTTTCTGTTTTTAATTTTTTATAAATTTGCTAAAATATTTTCGCTTTGGCATTATGGGGTATTGTGTGTAGATTGATGAGGAAAAACATAAATCCATATGTGTTATTTCATAGGTTTGATGTCTTCAATATTATTCTACACGGTAGAAAATATTTAAAATAAAGAAAAACCCTTGAATGAGTAGGTGTCTCAAACATTTGACTGGTACTGTATATACAGTGCATTCGGGAAGTATTTGCTAAAATTTATAAAAACCTATTTTCGTTTGGCATTATGGGGTATTGTGTGTAGATTGATGAGGAAAAACATACATTTTCCACACTTTGTTGCGTTACAGCCTTTTTCTAAAATTGATTACATTTATGTTTTTCCTCATTTACCCAAATATGTATGGGGATCGGAAATGATGCAGACAATTACATTGATGGAAGCTACAATCTATCTGCAATATTAAAGCTGATCTACGATTTTTTTTATTATTGTTATTATAACAATTCGTATTATTTTTTAAACAATTACGAGACAGCCTACAGGGAGGAGGTAAGCACTCTGACGGCGTGGTGCCTGGTAAACTACCTCTCTCTCAATGTTAGCAAAACAAAGGAGCTGATTGTGGACTTCAGGAGGAACCAGGCTGGACACGCCCACATCCTCATTAACGAGGCCGCCGTGGAGACGGTCAGTAACTTCAAATTCCTCTGCATACACATCTCAGACAAGCTGAAATGGTCTAACCACACAGACACTGTGGTGAAGAAGGCACGACAGCGACTCTTCAACCTCAGGATGATGAAGAAATTTGGCCTGTCCCCGAGGGCCCTCACAGTATTCTACACGAGCACCATCGAGAGCATACTGTCGGCTATATCACAGCCTGGTACGGAAACTCCACCGCCGCGGACCACATGGCACTTCAGAGGGTGATGAGAACCAATGGGTGCACTCTGCTTGCCCTAGAGGACACCTACAACACCAGGTGTCACAGGAAGGCCAAGAAGATCATTTGGGACCTCAGCCACCACCCATTGCCCTGTTCTCCCTGCTTCAATCACTCAGACGCGGGTAGTACAGGAGCATCACGGCAAAAACTGGGAGACTGTCCAATAGTTTCTACACTCAGACCATCAGCCTGCTGAATAGCCACCACTAGTCAGCTACCTAATCCTCCTCCCCCCTCCCCCCTGGAGCCACCACTAGTCAGCTACCTGCTGCCCCCTCCCCGCTGGAGCCACCACTAGTCAGCTACCTTCCCTCCCTCTCCCACCTGGAGCCACCACTAGTCAGCTACCTACTCCCATCTCGCCCCTGGAGCCACGACTAGTCAGCTACCTTCTCCCCCTCCCCCTGGAGCCACCACTAGTCAGCTACCTTCTCCCCCTCCCCCCTGGAGCCACCACCAGTCAGCTACCTTCTCCCCCTCCACCTGGAGACACCACTAGTCAGCTACCTTCTCCCCCCTCCCCCCTGGAACCACCACTAGTCAGCTACCTTCTCCCCTCTCCCCCTGGAGCCACCACTAGTCAGCTACCTTCTCCCCCTCCCCTGGAGCCACCACCAGTCAGCTACCTTCTCCCCCTCCACCTGGAGACACCACTAGTCAGCTACCTTCTCCCCCCTCCCCCTGGAACCACCACCAGTCAGCTACCTTCTCCCCCTCCCCCTTGAGACACCACTAGTCAGCTACCTTCTCCCCCTCCCCTGGAGCCACCACCAGTCAGCTACCTTCTCCCCCTCCACCTGGAGACACCACTAGTCAGCTACCTTCTCCCCCTCCCCCCTGGAACCACCACCAGTCAGCTACCTTCTCCCCCTCCCCCTTGAGACACCACTAGTCAGCTACCTTCTCCCCCTCCCCCTGGAACCACCACTAGTCAGCTACCTACTCCCCCCTCCCCCCTGGAGCCACCACTAGTCATCTACCTCCTCCCCCCTCCCCCCTGGAGCCACCACTAGTCAGCTACCTGCTGCCCCCTCCCCCCTCTTCCCTGGAGCAACCACTAGTCAGCTACCTGCTTTCCCCCTCCCCCTCCCCTGATGCCACAAGTAGTCATCTACCTGCTTCCCCTCCCCCTGGAGCTACCAGTAGTCAGCGACCTGCTGCCCTCCCCCCTGGAGCCACCACTAGTCAGTACTGCTCCCCTCCCCCTGAGCCACCACTAGTCAGCTACCTGCTCCCCCCCTCCCCCTGGAGCCACCACTAGTCAGTTACTGCTCCCCCTCCCCCTGGAGCCACCACTAGTCAGCTACCTACTCCCCCTCCCCTTGGAGCCACCACTAGTCAGCTACCTGCTCCCCCTCCCCCTGGAGCCACCACTAGTCAGTTACTGCTCCCCCCCCCCCTGGAGCCACCACTAGTCAGCTACCTGCTCCCCCCTCCCCTTGGAGCCACCACTAGTCAGCTACCTTTTGCCCCTCCCCCTTGGAGCCACCACTAGTCAGCTACCTTTTGCCCCTCCCCCTGGAACCACCACTGGTCAGCTACCTTCTCCCTTCTCCCCCCTGGAGCCACCACTAGTCAGCTACCTGCTCCCCCCTCCCCCCTGGAGCCACCACTAGTCAGTTACTGCTCCCCCCTTCCCCCTGGAGCCACCACTAGTCAGCTACCTGCTCCCCCCTCCACCTGGAGCCACCACTAGTCAGCTACCTACTCCCCCTTCCCCCCTGGAGCCACCACTAGTCAGCTACCTACTCCCCCCTCCACCCTGGAGCCACCACTAGTCAGCTATCTGCTCCCCCCCCCCCTGGAGCCACCACTAGTCAGTTACTGCTCCCCCCCCCCCTGGAGCCACCACTAGTCAGCTACCTGCTCCCCTCCACCTGGAGCCACCACTAGTCAGCTACCTACTCCCCTCCCCCCTGGAGCCACCACTAGTCAGCTACCTGCTCCCCCTCCCCCTGGAGCCACCACTAGTCAGCTACCTGCTCCCCCTCCACCTGGAGACACGACTAGTCAGCTACCTGCTCCCCACTCCCCCCTGCTACTCCCCCAATAGGGGAGGAGGGTGTAACTTTTGTTTTGCTTGGGGGAGGGTTGTGTGGATATTTAGTGGGCACATGGGAGGGTGGTACGTTTTTACCCTGGTTTACATTCGCCGTTTTGCAGGTTTTCCTATATAATTTATTCCATCCAAGACAACTTTCCCCGTCTGCTTGCATGCGTCTCCCCTATCAAGGGGTTTTGGTAGGCTACTCTCCTTATACACTAGCCTACGCCACAGTACCCACATGGGTTGCTTCCGTCTGCTCTGGGCTCATTTTCATAACACTCACACCTTTGATGTTTGCCTCTACAAAGGCCAAGAAACAACATATTTCATTGCCCATGATGAGGCTTTTTTATCAGAATTATTGACTTCACAATAAGCCAGATTTTAGTAACCGTGACAACTTTGTGGTGCTGAAACGTGACGACGCAGCCACGGCACAATCAAACGGGAGGTGGACAACACATAGTGTTGAAACTGTCCTGTAGCTTAGCATCTGCGTCATCTGAACACTTTTTTATTAACCAAGTCACTGGTGCTTCCTGCTTTAGTTTTTGCTTATAGGCAGGAATCAGGAGGATAGAGTTATGGTCAGATTTGCCAAATGGAGGGCGAGGGAGAGCGTTGTATGCGTCTCTGTGTGTGGAGTAAAGGTGGTCTAGAGTTTGTTTTTTTTCTCCTCTGTTGCACATTTAACATGCTGGTAGAAATGAGGTAGAACAGATTTAAGTTTCCCTTCATTAAAGTCCCCGGCCACTAGGAGCGCTGCCTCTGGATGAGTGTTTTCCTATTTACTTATGGCCTTATACAGCTCATTGAGTGCAGTCTTAGTGCCAGCATTGGTTTGTGGTGGTATATAGACAGCTATGAAAAATATAGAAGAAAAATCTCTTGGTAAATAGTGTGGTCTACAGCTTATCATGAGATACTCTACCTCAGGCGAGCAAAACCTTGATACTTCCTTAGTATTAGATTTTTTGCACCAGCTGTTGTTTACAAACACAGACCACCACCTCTTGTCTTACTGGAGGCAGCCGTTCTATCCTGACGATGTGCTGAAACTAGGCTAACTCGAGTAATTCATTTCAACAGTCTTCATTTTAATTTAAATTAACTAACAAAAGGAGGTCTTTGTTTCAGAGCCTATTTCTTCCTATTAAAGAAATAAGAGGTAGGCCTACCTGTTTGACAGATGAAATTATACACTATCAATAGATTTGTCGGTCAATTCCTCCAATAGTGTCTCCACTCCTTAAATAACTCTGTGTCCATGAAGGGCTTGGTGTGTGAAGTTAAAACCAGGGTTCTAATGAGGGGGTAGGTCTATGTGAGGGTATGCCATAGCCTACGTTTTGATAAAGAAAATGTCAAAAAGCATACCTCTTGTTAGCTTAAGGTTTTGAAGAAACTAAAACGGGTTCTGATTATATAAAGTGATTTATAACAACGTCTTTCCTCCGCGATGCCTAATGTTAGAAATTAGCTGCAAAATGTACAAGAAAGACGTGACTCCGATGCTCATTAGGGTATCTCTTTCTGGTTCATCTCCATGACATTCAGAGGCTGAGCAAATTACTTTCATTGGCAAGTAATCTAACAGGTCTACAATGTGTAACTCTGTCGCTATCAATTGAGCTATTCACTTTCTGTAAAAGAGACGATCTTTAAACCCAGGCAGCTTTTAGGGACGCACTTGTGACCTCCTCTTGTTGGGTTAAGCCACAGAAGAGTAGCCATCAGTTAAGTTTAAATTGTTCTGCGTCGGGCCTCTGTCTATGGTGGAAAGGTAATGTGTCTCTGTCCGTTCTTCCCTCAAACTTCTATTTTCTAAATACGCATTTCTTTTGGGTCTTTTTGTGAGCGCCATTTTCTCTTGCAAACAAGCTGATTGTTTTGAGCTAATAAAATGTAGGATAAGCTCCCTGTTTTTACCCAATCAACACACAGTAGACATAGGCTACAAAACCCATTTACTAGAGACATTGTGATTTTATATAAATTATTATGTAATTGTCATTGAATTGATTATGTATTATCCAGATGTGTTAAAAATGGTGTTCAAAACAGTTTAGATCTATGAATTGCACTGCTATCATATTATGTTCTGGCATGCCGACTACTAGCTCAGAAAAACTGTGGTATTAAAAAATATATTGTTCTAATGACTTCAGAATTAGATTAAATGTCACGAATTCCGCCGAGGCTGCTCCTCCTCCTTGTTCGGGCAGGCTTCGGCGTTCGTCGTCCCCGGAGTACTAGCTGCTACCGTTTGATGTTATCTATGTTTGTTTGGTTTTGTCTGATTAATGCACCTGTTCCATATCACGTATTGATTATGTCACCTATAAGTTTCCTTTGGTTTTGTTTGTAGTTGTGTGTTGTTGTCCGCCTGTCCGTTGGTGATGTGTATTTGCTCTCGTGTATTTAGTGTATTGACGCACTGTATGCGTAATCTCTTGTATTTTGTGTATTGACGCACAGTATGCGTAATCGCTCGCCTCCGTTGTGTTGAGGCCCGTTATTTTGTATTGTCGTGTTTTGACAAGTAAAGTCTGTTGGACTAAGCTTCTGTGTCCTGCGCCTGACTCCAACACCACATCCACATCAGCCCTTGACAGAACAACACACCTTACAATGGAGTCAGCAGGAGCAGCGGCGGCGACCGAGTCGCTGGAGGATCGGGTCAGCTGCCAGGACGCCAGGATCCAGCAACTCGGCTCCGCCATGCAGGAGGTAATGAACACCCTGCGCTGATGGGAAAGGTGAGGCGTGCCCACACCTCCTCCTACATTACCACCACCATCGGCCAGCCCCACCAGACCAGCTCCGAATCCAGTGGGATTCGGCTCTGCTCCCGAGGGCGTAGTGATGGCACCGCAGCCGGGTGTCAGGGGTTCCTCCTTCAGGTGGAACTCTACCTGGCCACCATACACCCGGCACCCTCGGGATACGAGAGCGTTTCCGCCCTCATCTCCTGTCTCTCCGGCAAGGCGTTGGAGTGGGCCAATGCCGAATGGAGGGGAATCAGCTACGCGTAGTTCTCCCACCGCTTCAGGGCAGTTTTCGATCACCCTCCTGAGGGTAAAGCGGCGGGGGAGCATCTGTTCCACCTCCGACAGGGGAAGAGGAGCGCACAGGAGTTCGCCCTGGATTTCCGGACTCTAGCGGCGGATGCGGGGTGAAATGAGAGGGCCCTCATCGATCACTATCGGTGTAGCCTGCGTGAGGACGTTCGTCGGAGCTGGCCTACAGGGACACCAATCTGTCCCTTCGACCAGCTAGTGGACATGTCCATCCGACTGGATACCCTGCTGGCCACCCGCTGACGCCCCGAGATGGGGCCGTCCATTCCATCCCCCAGCACCTCCGAGCCGGAGCCCAATGGAGCTCGGGGGTGCTGGCGCTAGAGAAAGAAGGAGAGAGAACCCGAGGGGGGGCCGTCCCTGCACCAGCTGTGGCCGTGGAGGACACACTGCGGCTAGGTGCTGGGGAGGGTCTCAAGGAATCGAAGCAACAGGTCGCGCACTGGGGGAGTCATTTCAGGTGAGTAGGCACCCCACTCACCCAGAGCTCTCTGTTGTTCACTTGTGTATACCTGTGGTATTTCCTCAGGTTGCATCTCATTCCCAGCATAAGGCGCTAGTCGATTCAGGCGCAGCTGGGAATTTTATTGATCGGCAATTTTGCTCTAAGTTAGGGATTCCCCTCCTGCCCGTTGATGCACCCTTTCCTGTCCATGCCCTAGATAGCCGCCCGTTGGGATCTGGGTTGATTAGGGAGGTCAAAGCGGCACTAAAGATGAAGACGCAGGGAGGTCATGAGGAGATTATTCAGTTGTACCTCATTGACTCTCCTGTGTATCCCGTGGTGCTGGGGCTTCCTTGGTTAATCACCCATGACCCCACCATTTCGTGGCAACAGAGGGCTCTCAAGGAATGGTCTGGCCAGTGTGTTGGGCGATGTTTAGGTGTTTCCGTTGGGGCGACCACGGTGGAGAGTCCGAACCAAGTTCCCGCAATGCACATTCCCCCTGAGTATGAGGATTTGGCACTCGTGTTCAGCAAGACGAGGGCGACGCGATTGCCACCTCATAGACAGGGAGATTGTTCGATAAACCTCCAGACAGGTGCGGCACTTCATGAGCCATGTGTATCCTCTGTCTCAAGAGGAGACGGCGGCTATGGAAACATACATAGCTGAGTCCCTGAGACAAGGATATATACGGTCCTCCACTTCCCCTGCGTCCTCGAGTTTCTTTTTTGTGAAGAAGAAGGATGGAGGTTTGCGCCCGTGTATTGATTATCGTAGTCTCAATCAGATCACTGTGAAATACAGTTACCCTATACCTCTGATTGCGAGTATGACTGAATCATTACGCGGAGCGCGTTTCTTCACAAAACTGGATCTCAGGAGCGCTTATAACTTGGTGCGCATTACGGAGGGAGATGAATGGAAGACGGCATTTAGTACCACCTCAGGTCATTATGAGTATCTTGTCATGCCATACGGGTTAATGAATGCTCCTTCAGTCTTCCAATCATTTGTAGACGAGATCTTCCGGGACCTGCATGGGCAGGGAGTGGTAGTGTACATTGACGACATCCTAGTGTACTCTGCTACACGAGCCGAGCATGTAGCCCTGGTGCGCCGAGTGTTGGGTAGGCTGTTGGAGCATGACTTGTATGTCAAGGCAGAGAAATGTCTGTTTTTCCAGGAGTCCATCTCCTTCTTGGGTCATCGGTTGTCCGCGTCTGGGGTGAAGATGGAGATTGACCGGGTGTCAGCCGTGCGTAACTGGCAAACCCCAACCACTGTTAAAGAGGTGCAGCAGTTTTTGGGTTTTGCCAATTACTACCGGAGGTTTATCAAGGGTTTTGGACAGGTAGCAGCTCCCATTACTTCCCTGCTGAAGGGGGGCCCGGTGCGTTTGCAGTGGTCGGCTGAAGCGGACAGGGCGTTTCGTAAACTGAAGGACCTGTTCACTTCGGCCCCCACTTTAGCGTTCCAGGTAGAGGTGGACGCGTCAGAGGCCGGTATTGGGGCAGTACTGTAGCAACGCTCCGGCACGCCTCCTAAGCTCCGTCCCTGCGCTTTTTATTCTAAGAAGCTCAGCCCGGCGGAGCGTAATTATGACATAGGGGACAGGGAGCTGTTAGCCGTGGTTCAAGCCCTAAAGGTGTGGAGGCATTGGCTTGAGGGGGCTCAACACCCTTTTCTCATTCTGACTGACCATCGTAACCTGGAGTACATCTGGGCAGCGAGGAGATTGAACCCTCGTCAGGCTAGGTGGAACATGTTCCTGACCCGGTTCGTTTTTAAGATCACTTACATCCCAGGGTCCCAGAACGGTAAGGCAGACGCCCTGTCCCGGCGGTATGACACAGAGGAGAGGTCCATTGAGCCCACTCCCATACTGCCGGAGTCTTTTCTGGTGGCACTGGTGGTATGGGAGGTCGATGCGGAAATTGAGCGGGCGTTACGCACCGACCCTACTCCCCCAGAGTGTCCCGTGGGTCGGACGTACGTGCCGCTCGAGGTCTGTGATCGTCTCATCTATTGGGCTCATACGTCACCCTCCTCTGGACATCCAGGTATTGGCCGGACAGTGCACTGCCTTAGTGTTAAGTACTGGTGGCCAACATTGGCTATGGACGTGAGGGTTTATGTCTCCTCCTGCTCGGTGTGCGCGCAGTGTAAGGCGCCTAGACACCTGCCCAGGGGAAAGTTACAACCCCTGCCCGTTCCACAACGGCCGTGGTCTCACCTCTCGGTGGACTTTGTCACGGACCTTCCCCCTTCTCAGGGGAATACCACTATTCTGGTCGTTGTGGATCGGTTCTCTAAGGCCTGTCGTCTCATTCCAATGCCGGGTCTCCCTACTGCCCTACAGACCACTGAGGCCTTGTTCACCCACGTCTTCCGGCACTACGGGGTTCCCGATGATATAGTGTCTGATCGGGGTCCCCAATTCACCTCTAGAGTCTGGAGGGCGTTCATGGAACGCTTGGGGGTCTCGGTTAGCCTTACCTCGGGTTACCACCCTGAGAGTAATGGGCAGGTGGAGAGAGTGAACCAGGATGTGGGTAGGTTTCTGAGATCCTATTGCCAGGGCCGGCCGGAGGAGTGGTCGGGGTATATCCCCTGGGCAGAGATGGCTCAGAACTCTCTCCGCCACTCCTCTACTAACCTGACCCCCTTTCAGTGTGTGTTAGGTTATCAGCCGGTTCTGACACCTTGGCATCAGAGCCAGATCGAGGCTCCGGCGGTGGATGAGTGGTTTCGGCGCTCGGAGGAGACGTGGAACGCTGCCCACGTACATCTGCAGCGGGCCATCCGCAGGCAGAAGGCGAGCGCCGACCACCACCGCAGTGAGGGTCCAGTCTACGCCCCTGGAGATCGAGTCTGGCTCTCGACTCGAAACCTGCCCCTTCGCCTGCCCTGCCGGAAGCTTGGCCGGCGGTTTGTGGGGCCATTTAAAGTCCTGAGGAGATTGAATGAGGTGTGTTACAGGTTGCAACTGCCTAATGACTATCACATTAACCCTCATTCCATGTGTCTCTCCTCAGGCCGGTGGTAGCTGGTCCACTCCAGGAGAATGAGTTAAGAGAGACCCCTCCGCCCCCACTGGACATCGAGGGGGCTCCGGCGTACTCAGTCCGGTCCATCGTGGATTCGAGACGTCGGATGGGGGGTCTACAATATCTCGTGGAGTGGGAGGGGTACGGTCCGGAGGAACGGTGCTGGGTGCCTAGGAGGGACATTCTAGATCCATCCCTCCTGACGGAGTTCCATCGTAGTCATCCTACGCGCCCTGCTCCACGTCCTCCTGGCCGTCCCTGAGGCCGGGGTCGGCGCACGGCTGGAGCCGCGCGTCAAGGGGGGGGTACTGTCAGGAATTCCGCCGAGGCTGCTCCTCCTCCTTGTTCGGGCAGGCTTCGGCGTTCGGCGTCCCCGGAGTACTAGCTGCTACCGTTTGATGTTATCTATGTTTGTTTGGTTTTGTCTGAATAGTGCACCTGTTCCATATCACGTATTGATTATGTCACCTATAAGTTTCCTTTGGTTTTGTTTGTGGTTGTGTGTTGTTGTCCGCCTGTCCGTTGGTGATGTGTATTTGCTCTCGTGTATTTAGTGTATTGTCGCACTGTATGCGTAATCTCTTGTATTTTGTGTATTGACGCACAGTATGCGTAATCGCTCGCCTCCGTTGTGTTGAGGCCCGTTATTTTGTATTGTCGTGTTTTGACAAGTAAAGTCTGTTGGACTAAGCTTCTGTGTCCTGCGCCTGACTCCAACACCACATCCACATCAGCCCTTGACATTAAATCTGTTTAGAAAAGGCCTTTTTTCCGGGACCCACAAATACGATGATAGATGGATGCAATGCGGTATTATAAAGGTCATTTTATTTTTTCACCCCCTGATCATAGTAAGGAGGTAGGCCTACTTTCTCACTGTTACTGGTCATACTCATGATTGAGTTAATTGAATGAAGGTGGAGGGTATTGTAACTTTTCTTCAAGTAAAAGGGGAGGGTCATATGAAAATATGTTTTAAGCTGGGGAGGGGTGTGCATCTCGAGTTGTACCCACCCTCCCCCCAGTAATTTTTGGAAGGTGGTTTAAAACTATGATTTTGATTTCATGGATGGTCAGTCCTTGCCAGAGGTGTGGACTCGAGTCATGTGACTTGGACTCGAGTCAGACTCGAGTCATGAATTTGATGACTTCAGACTCGATTCGACAAAATGTACAAAGACTTGCAACTCGACTTGGACTTTAACATCAATGACTCGTGACTTGACTTGGACTTGCGCCTTATGACTCGAGAAGACTTGCTATGAGGACTTGTAATGACTTGCAAAGGCTTGCTAAGAGGACTTGAAATGACTCGAAACTAAAATGTAGGACTTTGGACTCGACTTGAGACTTGATGGCTTTGACTTTTGACTCGACTTGGGACTTGCCTCATCTTTGACTCGACTTGACTCGGGACTCGAGGGCAAAGACTTGAGACTTACTTGTGACTTGCATAACAATGACTTTGTCCCACCTCTGGTCCTTGCATAGCCCATTTTATGAATTTGAGAATGGTTATATTTCCCCAGCCCCATTCTTAAGCTATTTACCTAAAAAGGTGGCGGTGTACCCGCTTTGTTGTTGTTTAAACTGCAGATTGCCCCTTTAAGATCAGTGGATGACAGAGGAATATCTGGATTTTAAATATTCTCAAAATTACAATTTGAGATCAAGTCATTATTGAGCTACATAGGCATACACAATCCATATTTGAACATGTATGGTATTTAAGAGATTCCATTTGGTTGTTGAAAACAATTGCATCTGGAGTTCATTCACTCCCATTGTTTTTGGGCCAAAACATTTTTTGGGCCTATATTGACTGTGACATTCCAAATACTGTCATTTGAAATCTAGGTCCTAGTTCTAGAGTCCAAAGTAAAATTAAATATAATAAATATTAAAAGTTAAATATATTAGGAGGTGTGAAAAGGGGATTTATATTAAATTTAAATGTAAGAGAGTGGCTGGTTGGTGGAGTGGATTTTAGGAAAGTTTCATTTGCCATGTTTTTTTTTTTTAACACTCATAAATAAAACCCATTTATTTACATTTTAGTCATTAAGCAGACGCTCTGATTCAGAGCGACTTACAGGAGCAATTAGGGTTAAGTGCCTTGCTCAAGGGCACATTGACAGATTTTTCACCTAGTCGGCTCGGGGATTAGAACCAGCGACCTTTCGGTTACTGGCACAACGCTCTTAACCACTAAGAACAGACATACTTCTCTTTGATTTGAGGCAAGTTATCCCTCTCTGTCCTCTCTGTTTCACTTTGCATGTTTAATAACAATGTACCCCCTAAGGTCGATGTCCTTGCCCCCGTGGAAATCTAATTAGCAATGTTTTTAAATCCCCTTAAATCTGTCAGTTTAAGTTAGAGTTATCAGTTTTTTTGCATAGGATGCATCTCAATCCACTGCATCCTCCTATGTCGCACTTCTACATCTGCGGTGAAAGGTGACAGAGTTAGAGTGGTGCTTGTCAGTTCATGAGACATCCCGAAAATCGGTCTTCTCACAAAATCATCTGTAGCATCCTAACGGTTTGGCCTACGTCAAAGGCTGCACTGAAATCTAACAATACATCTCCAACTATCCTTTAATTATTCATTTATTTTTACCAATCATCAGTCATCTGAGTCAGTGCACTACAAGTTGAGTGCCCGTCTCTATATGCATGCTGAAAGTCAGTAGCTAACCTGTTCTCTGAAAGATATCATTGTATTTGGCCAAACACAATCCTTTCCATAAGTTTACTAAGAACAGCCATCTTGAAGTGGTTCAAAATTCAGTTCAGATGGACATTTTTTTAAGTCTATGGGGATGTTCCTATGGAATGCCACGATTCATTTTGATTGAATTTGCTATGGCGAATACATCATGAAATGATGCCCTCTCATCAACTTCCCTACTGCCAAATTTCCTACACAATAGCAGGCTGACATGTGGCATGCCGTCTTGTCTCCTGATGTTCAGGATTATGGTTCAAACTGAGCACTGAATTCACCCAAAACAGTTACATTTGGCTCGTTACTCCAGCATTTTGGATTTGACATCAAATGTTTAATATGAGGCCACATTATAGAATGCCACCTTTTATTTTAGGGTATTTTCATACACATCTGTTTTACCGTTTAGAAATGAAAACACCTTATGTATTTGGACAACTTCACTTGTAGTGTATTAATGGTAGTAACCCTTTACTTCCTTCAGCACACTACTACAACAGTGTGACTGTTTTGGAATAAAATGTTCAGTATGTTTCCTTTAACATCATCTATGTTGTGTGCTTATTGTTTAACCATTGATATGTTCTAGGTCATTTTGAGACCTTAAGGAGCATCAGGTACTGCTGGAATGTCTACCAATGGCATGTCCATCTTTTTGTGAGAAATTACACTGGTCACTCAAAACATTTATATAGCATTAAGAAAGTATGAATAGTCTTCAATTTAGATTAGGAACTGCAAAAATACTTTACTAATGATTTGTAAATAGTTTATAAGGACATTTATTAAACATCTTATGAATACTTTTATAAATCATTAATACATAAGCTATTTAGAAATGTGAGAATACCTAGATTACTAAATTTAACACATGTGGGAGTAATGAATAATACATGGTGAGAAATTTGTAAATTCCTTACAAATGGTTTATTACTGAACACTATAATGTGTTACCCATGATTGCATATTCTTGCATTTTACCCTCAACTACTTACACAATACACCATTGAGATAGACTTGGACGTTATCTGATATCATGCAATATTGTACATTTCAACTTTACCACACTTGATGAAGGCGTTGTGTCCCAATTGAGCCACTAGAGGGAGATGTGAAACAACATATAGAATGAATCTTGACGTCCTCGGAATGTACTATTGGAATACTTACTTTTTATCATTAAATAACATGGAACAACCGCAGACTTTGGTATTTGGAATTTAAAACCCTAAATTACTACAATGTATTTTATAAAACAAGCTTATGCCTTCTTATGCCTTCTCCAAGTCATTCCATTCCAATCCATCCAAATCATTCTGTATCACCACCACATATATCTATGATGACAACCCTGAGATAAGTCATGTCAGTGTATTGTTACATGAAAGAAGCAATTACAACAAATGTATTACAAAACATATCAAACCTATGTGTGTCATATTTAGGAATAAAAACATAGGAACTATGAACGTCATAACTTCTGAGTTAAAATATGTTTAGCTGTCACTTTGAACCATGGATAAAAGAAAGCATAAATTATTGGATTAATTAAGGAATTAACAAGTGGCAGACAGCTGATGATAAATAATGATAAATTGTCAATAAAAAAAAAAAGTAAATAAAAATAAAATGGAATCCAACAACTTAGATAGGTGAAAACAACAATAGCTAGAGTTTTTGCTGCTTTTCTCTCTGACTTATTTGCTTGTACAGTTTTAACACCAGACACACTGGCAGCCTCTTTTGAAAATACCTTTCTGGCCTGTGATCTGGCCACCACAAATATTTTCAAATAAAGTGTTATAATAATAGAGCATGGGACAACCATTGAAATTACAAATTCAATTATATAACCCAAGACTGACCCTTCTACAGTAAAACATTCTTTCAAACACCTACTGGGTACCTGTACATTTACAAAGATTTTTACAATAGCAGCATCGTATATGATACAACAACACCAGGTAATGGATATACAATACATAATTCTTGTTATTGTTATTTTAGAGTGGTACAATAAGGGATCACACACAGCAACATAACGGTCAACAGATATCAAGACCAAATTGCCCAGAGATAAAGAAGTGCAAAAACAAGTGATGTAGAAATAAAACACACAGAAATATTCCCCAAAATCCCAGCATGGTTCCATTAATGCTACAGTCGTCAATGGTATCACAATCAGTCCCACCAGGAGATCTGCCACAGCCAGAGAGAGGATGAGCAGGTTGGTTGGAGTGTGGAGCTGCTTGAAGTGAGAGATGGAGATGATCACCAGTATGTTCAAAAATACTGTAACTGCTGAAATCAATGAGAAGAAGATGTACAGTGTTATGTAGATAGATGTCGATAGCAAAGTCTTTCTGCAAGAAGAGTTTCTGTCTTGAAAACAGTATTGAACATCTTCCTGTTCCTCCATTTGTAATAAAGGGTCCAAATGCTGAGGTCCTGCTCCTGCTTAATCCTGTGTGTGACCCTGTCAGGTCAGCCTTCTGACAAACTCTGAGCTCTGCCTCTCTATTTATCTCTGAATGAATGACTGACTCTCTCTGCACACACACACACACACACACACACACACACACACACACACACACACACACACACACACACACACACACACACACACACACACACACACACACACACACACATACACATACACACACACACACAAACACACACACACACACACACACACACACACACACACGCACGTGAGCACAGAAATGAACAAACGGTGTGATAAACAAATCATTTGTGAAAGCATGATGTAATGTATGACAGGATTGTATGTTGCTATGGCCATCTAGCCTGTCCTTCATTCTTACTGATAGTTAGACATCAGAGAAAAGGTACATTTTCTCAACTGAGCATTTTAATGGAGAAAATATAGTATGGGTGTTGATTTGGTCACTCAAAGGCTATTTTACATGGGAAACAGGATAACTGATGTCAGTGCTCAGTTTGGACCATAATCCACAACCTCAGGAGACATGACAGCACACCACATGTCAGCTAGTCAGTGTGGAGGAAAGCTGACAGTAAGGAAGTTGATGAGAGGGTATAACTTCATGGTGTACCCGCTTATAGCACATGCAATCAAAATGAATTGTGCCATTCCATAGGAACATCCCGTAGACTTGTAAAAATGTCCATCTGAACTGAATTATGAACCATACTTCTTATAGTTGAGGGAGACTTTGTCTCAGTTACATTATGGGGACAAATACTATTTGTCAGACATCAGAACAACCACACTGTATTCTGACCCAATCACCCCTTGATGTTTTATTTTCAATATCTTGTGGGTTTTCTGATTTTTCTCTGATAAAAGTGACTATGAAATGTGATTTCCAGTTCAGTTCAGTTGTATCGATCAATGATCTCAAAAGCACTTTAAGTAATTAGGGACAATTCAACATGTACTGGGAATATTTTCACATGACCCTCCCCTTGTACTATAAAAAAAAAGTACACCCCCTCCCCCCTCATAGAATTACCTCTAAATAATGCTTACGACCATAAATAATAACTTTGTTTAAAAACGTGGATATCGACTTTGCCACTTCGGCATGCTTTTGTGGCACAGTCGATACCACGAGGCTACTGGGCCATGAGAAACAAGATTCTCTGGTCTGATGAAACCAAGATTGAACTCTTTGGCCTGAATGCGAAGCATCACGTCTGGAGGAAACCTGGCACCATCCCTATGGTGAAACATGGTGGTGGCAGCATCATGTTGTGGGGATGTTGTTCAGTGGCAGGCACTAGGAGACTATTCAGAATCGAGGGAAAGATGAACGGAGCAAAGTACAGAGAGATGAAAACCTGCTCCAGAGCTCTCAGGACCTAAGACTGGGGCGAAGGTTCACCTTCCAACAGGACAACGACCCTAAGCACACAGCCAACGACAATGCAGGAGTGGCTTCTGGACAAGTCTCTGAGTAGCCCTGTCAGAGCCCGGACTTGAAACTGATCGAACATCTCTGGAGAGACCTGAAAATAGCTGTGCAGCGACGCTCCCCATCCAACCTGACAGCGCTTGAGAGGATCTGCAGAGAAGAATGGGAGAAACTTCCAATATACAGGTGTGCCAAGCTTGTAGCGTCATATCCAATAAGACTCAAGGCTGTAATCGCTGCCAAATGTGCTTTAACAAAGTACTGAGTAAAGCGTCTGAATACTTATGTAAATATGATATTTCTGGGGAATTTTTATACATTTGCTTACATTTCTAAAAACCTGTTTTTGCTTTGTCATTACGGGGTATTGTGTGTAGATTGATGAGGAAATTGTTTTATTTAAACCATTTTAGAGTAAGGCTGTAACGTAACAAAATGTGGAAAAAGTCAAGGGGTCTGAATATTTTCAGAATGCACTCAGTAAAAAGTATGGTGGAATAAGAATAAGGTATATCTATTTTGTATAAAAATATACTTATTTTGGTGAAAACTGTAAGGGATCGGGGGTTGGCAGGATCTAGACAGAGTCTGACACTTCCCCGATCTACAGAGAGGGGGAGTCATCAGACTCGATCTGGTTCACCTGATGTCAGGGCGTGTTGTAGGTGTAGTGTAGGAATCAAACGCAGGACGCAGACTGAATGTTCCAAAGGCTGTATTACTGGCCCAACACAGGCAACAGGACAACTAAGCCCGACAGCAAAACCCGCACGAAGGCGAAAGGTAAATGCGCACTAACAGGTGCGACAAAATGTAACGGTGCACAAACAAGTGCAAAAATAAGCTCCAGCACAGTGGAGACAATACGCTCAACCGAGCAAAACACAACACTGACGGAAACAATCACACACAACACTAGACAAACACAACGAGAAACTTATAGGACACTAATTACGTCAAAACAGAAACAGGTGTGTAAACAAACAGACAAAAGCAAACGAACATGAAACATCTAGCGGTGGCAGCTAGAATTCCGGAGACGACGAACGCCGAAGCCTGCCCGAACAAGGGAGAGAGGCAGCCTCGGCCGAAACCGTGACACCTGAGTTCTGAGCACACCTGTCAGTAATTAGTGTAGGATTTAAGGTGTGCTCAGAAGCTCAGTTGGCGCGAGGTATTGTTCCATTGTGACTTGCTAAGCGTTTTGTTCCGAGAGAGAGAGAGAGTTTGTTGTTTTTGATTACCCGTGTATCCGACCTGTGCCTTGTTGTTTGACTCCCCGAATTGCTTAATCCTCTGCTTGTCTACCCAGTGATTACGTCCTCTGATCCTGTGCCTGTGCCCTCGACTACGACTAAGCCCGCTCCATTTGTACCTCTGCCTGTCTATGCCTGGCCCGGTTTTGACCACAGCCCGCCCGACCACGATTAAGCTATTCCCTTGTCTGTACTCTAATAAAGCATCGCTATTCTGCGATTGGATCTTACCACTCTGTCCGAGTATTCATTACAGAATACCTCGCCAATACCATGGATCCAGTGGAATTACAGAGGCGATGGGAGATACAGTAGAAACGGATGGATGAACTCCTACAGCTACTCAACGCTGGTGCGGCTGAAGGCACCACCCCGAGCACGGTCAGTCCTCGTCATGCACCTCCGATTTCTCTACCTACAAGGTACGACGGGGAACCTGGCAAATGTCAGGCGTTTCTACTCCAGACGTCCCTGTATATGTCGTACAATCGTACTATGTTTTTCGATGACCGTAGCAGGGTGGATTTCATGATTTCTCTGCTAACGGGAAGAGCACTGGATTGGGCTACTGCGCTTTGGGCAGCTGAGGTCCCCGAGTTGAATGCGGAAGTTCAGTTCAAGAGTCTGTTTCAAGAGGTGTTCGACCACCCAGTATCTGGGCGTAGTGTGGGAGACCAACTATGCGAACTTCAGCAGGGCCGTCGCACAGTAGCCGACTACGCTTTAGAGTTCCGTACTATAGCAGCCGGTAGCGGATGGAGCGAGTGTAACGATCCCGGCTGTCTGAGTCGGGTCCTGTCTGGTGACGAGTGTTCCTGTTAAGTAATCTCCAGTTTCCCCGAGGGTTCGGGAACGCTCCGGGGAGCGCTCTTGTGTTCCGCACCTGCATCCCATCAGCAATCTGCACACCTGGTCCTGATCATCACCCTTCTTAGGCTCTGGGCCGAACATCCAGTTCCTGCCGGATCGTTAGCCATGAACAGTATGTTTGTCAGCGTATCAGCCTTGAGTTCTAGCGTTAGTTTTTGTTGTTTTGCACCTTGTTGATTTGCTGTGTACTCACCTCCGTTTTGTTCTGTCTGCAGTCTCTCACCCGGAACCTTCACCCAACCTCTGCCTGATGGTCGGCGGCTGCCGAGCCATGTCTGGACCTACCACTGCACCCTCAACAACCCATCCACGCCACCCGCTCTGTCCCTGGATTATTCAGCCTCACTCGGGAGTCAATTAATAAACACTCACCTTTTTCTCTAAGTACCTTGTCCTGGTCTGCTTCTGGGTTCTGGCGTAGTAAACCGTGACAGAACGATCCGGCCAGTAATGAACCCAGCGGACCTGGACTCTGTTCGCCATGCCATTACCCATCAGGAGAAGATGTTGGGCCATCATAGCACGGTACTACAGGAGATCGCGTTGTCAGTTCGGAACCTTTCTACCGGTCTGACGGAGGTCCAGAACCAACGCAAGTTTCCGGTGGAGGATCCACTACCGGTTTCACCCATCTCGCCTGCCGCTTCGGGAGCTGTGTCCTTCCGTGAGCCCGAGGTTCCGACGCCGGATAGATATGAGGGGGAGCTGGGAAGATGCCGTTCCTTCCTTATGCAGTGTGGATTAGTGTTCGATCTACAGCCCTACTCTTATGCCACAGACAAGGCTAGGATAGCCTTTGTGATTGCGTTGCTGCGTGGTCGAGCGCTGGAGTGGGCTTCAGCCGTTTGGGAACGACAAGACCCCTGCATGGCTTCATACCAGGGGTTCACGGCCGAGATGAGGAAGCTCTTCGACCATTCCGTCCGAGGGAGGGACGCAGCTAGGCGCCTGTTTCGCTTCACCAAGGAACTCGCAGCGTGGCACGACTTCGTGATCGAGTTCAAGACGTTGGCTGTGGAGAGTGGGTGGAACGAGGAGTCTCTGCAAGCGGCCTTTTACCAGGGTCTGTCGGAGCAGCTCAAGGATGAGTTGATTCTCCTATCCGGGAGCCTAGTGACCTGGACAGCTTGGTAGCCTTGTCTATTCGGGTGGATAATCGAGTCCGAGAGCGAAGGAGGGGAGAAGCAATGGGGCCCGTCCAATCGATCAGCTTCTCAGTTCCCAGTCGGGTCGGGTGGTGGACCAGAACACGTCGATCATTCTCCACCACAATGGATTAGTGGAGAGGTCCTCTCTCCCCGATTCTGAACCCATGCAAGTGGGGCGGCACGGGTTAACCAAGGAGGAGCGTCAACATAGACGTCAGACCAACTGCTGCCTCTACTGTGGTAGCTCGGGACATTACATCTCCACCTGTTCCCGGCGGTCGTCAAACTGCCCGGCTCGCTAAAGTTGGGAGGACTTTTAGCGAGCCAGTTTCAACCTCTCAGTACCTCTGTCAGACCCCGTTTCCGGCTACCCTGTGAACAGGAATCAGAGCTTAGCGCTTAACGCTTTTATCGATTCAGGTGCCGATGGAAGCTTTCTTGATGCCGAGTTGGTGGAACAGCTGGGGCTTTCCAAGGAGCAATTGCCGGAAGCCATTGAGGCGACCACTCTGAACGGCAGTAGTCTGGCACGTATCACGATGAGGACTGAACCGGTTAAGATGCGGTTGTCGGGGAATCATTCTGAGATGATTTCATTCTTCATTCTGCCGTCTTCCCATGTTCCTCTGGTCCTTGGATACCCCTGGCTGAAGGAACACAATCCCACGTTCGATTGGGTGACGGGCAAGGTAACGAGTTGGAGCCTTGATTGTCATGCTAACTGTCTCAAGACTGCCTGCCCCCATTCGGTTCCCAGTCAGGTGATTGAGGCTAAACCCCCAGATTTGTCCCTGGTTCCCGAGACATATCACGATTTTGGGGGAAGTTTTCAGTAAGCAGAAGGCTCTGTCACTCCCTCCCCACCCGACCATATGATTGTGCCATCAACCTGGTCCCTGGAGCTGTCTACCCCAAGGGAAGGTTATACAGTATCTCCCGACCTGAACGTGAGGCGTTGGAGACCTACATCAAGGAGTCCCTAGCTGCTGGTCTCGTTCGTCCCTCGTCATCACCCCTGGGGCAGGATTCTTCTTTGTGGGTAAGAAGGATGGCTCTCTTCGACCGTGTATTGATTATCGGGGGTTGAATGACATCACGGTCAAGAACAAGTATCCCCTGCCCTTGATGAGTTCTGCCTTCGACTCCTTACAGGGTGCTTACGGTGTTCACCAAGCTAGACCTCACGCAATGCGTATCACCTGGTCCGGATCAGAGAGGGGGACGAGTGGTTGATGGGTTTCAATACACCGATGGGTCGCTTCGGTATCAGGTGATGCCGTTTGGACTGACCAATGCTCCAGCGGTATTCCAGAGTATGGTGAACGACGTCCTGAGAGATATGATCGGTCTCTTTGTGTTTGTTTACCTGGATGACATTCTAATCTTCTCGAAGGAACCTTCCGACCACGTCCAGCATGTCCGGCAGGTTCTGCAGCGATTGTTGGAGAATCGCCTGTTCGTGAAGGCCGAGAAGTGCGAGTTTCACGCCCACACGACATCCTTTCTCGGGTACATCATCTCCAGGGGAGAGATTAGGATGGACCAGGAGAAGGTTAGAGCGGTTCTGGAATGGGCCCAGCCCGGTACGAGATTGCAGCTCCAGAGATTTTTGGGGTTTGCGAATTTCTACCGCAGATTCATCCGGGATTACAGCCGTGTGGCCGCTCCGTTAACTGCCTTGACTTCCAGTATCAGGACCTTCAAGTGGAATCCGGAGGCGGATCGAGCGTTTCTGGATTTGAAGAGGCGATTCACCAACGCACCGATTCTCTCTCAACCGGACACGGGCCGTCAGTTCGTCGTTGAAGTGGACGCGTCTGATGTGGGAGTTGGCGCCATCCTGTCGCAAGCGATGCTCCACGGACAGTAAACTCCATCCCTGCGCCTACTACTCTCGTCGCCTTTCGCCTGCGGAGAGGAATTACGATGTGGGTAACCGGAGCTTCTCGCGGTGAAACTTGCCTTGGAGGAGTGGCGCCACTGGTTGGAGGGGGCGGAGCAACCGTTTATTGTCTGGACTGACCACAAGAATCTTGCTTACGTGCAATCGGCTAAACGTCTCAACTCCCGTCCAGGCCAGGTGGGCGTTGTTTTTCGGACGATTCAAGTTTGCCCTGACGTTCGACCTGGATCTAAGAACGGCAAGGCGGACGCCTTGTCCCGGATGTTCTCCAAGACGGAGGAGAGTGGGCCCAAGACCGAGACAATTCTCCCCCGGAACTGCGTACGTGGGAGCAGTTATGTGGAAGATTGAGGAGGAGGTGCTGGCGGCCCTTCGGACTCAGCCCGGTCCCGTAACGGTCCACCCGGTCGGTTGTTTGTGCCTGAGTCGGTTCGTCCTGCTGTCCTCAAATGGTCCCACGCCAGCAAGATGGCTTGTCACCCTGGCGTGGCTCGGACAATGGCGTTTCTTCGCAGACGCTTTTTGGTGGCCTGCCATGGCCGAGGATACTCGGGGGTTTGTTGCTGCCTGTCCAGTGTGTGCGCAGAATAAGAGTACCAATCGGCCCAGCTCTGGACTACTTCACCCCCTTCCTATTCCCCGCGACCATGGTCGCATCTGGCCCTGGACTTCGTCACTGGGTTGCCCGCTTCTGAGGGGAACACGGTCGTTCTGACGATCGTGGACAGATTCAGCAAGTTCGCCCACTTTGTGCCTATTGCCAAGCTTCCCTCTGCCTCGGAGACGTCCGAGATCCTGGTTAGGAGGTTTTCAGGGTCCACGGTTTGCCCAGTGATATCGTTTCCGACCGTGGCCCTCAGTTTACCTCTGCTGTCTGGAAGTCCTTCTGTTTGGCCATTGGAGCTACAGTCAGTCTCACATCTGGTTTTCACCCCCAATCCAATGGTCAGGCGGAGAGAGCCAACCAGAAGATGGAATCCACGCTACGCTGTCTGGTCTCTTCCAACCCCACCTCCTGGGTCTCTCAGTTGCCTTGGGTTGAGTATGCCCACAATACTCTTCCTACATCTGCCACTGGGATGTCTCCCTTCCAGTGCCTGTATGGCTACCAACCTCCCCCTGTTTCCTTCTCAGGAGAAGGAGCTCTCAGTGCCTTCTGTTCAGGCCCATATTCGTCGTTGCCACCGGACCTGGCATCGGGCCAGAAAGGCACTCCTTAGAGTTTCGGACCGGTATCAGCTCCAGGCGAATCGTCGCCGGATCCCCGCTCCCACCTATACCATCGGAGATAGGGTTTGGTTGGCCACACGGATCTTCCGTTACGGACTGAGTCTAGGGAAGTTGTTACCGAGTTCATTGGTCCGTTTGTGGTGGAGAAGGTGATCAATCCAGTGGCAGTTCGACTCAAACTACCGAGGACGCTCAGAGTCCATCCCACCTTTCATGTCTCCTGCCTCAAGCCTGTCCTCCTCAGTCCTCTGTTGCCTCCTCCGCCTCCTCCTCCTCCTCCTCGGATGATCGGAGGTGGTCCTGCCTACACGGTGCGGCGCATCATGGATTCCAGACGGCGGGGCCGGGGTTTCCAGTATCTCGTGGACTGGGAGGGGTATGGTCCTGAGGAGAGGAGTTGGATTCCGCGGCGACAGGTCCTAGACGCGGACCTCATCAGTGACTTCTACCGCCTCCATCCTGGCGCTCCGGGAGTCCGCCCGGTGGCGTTCGTCGGAGGGGGGTACTGTAACGATCCCGGCTGTCTGAGTCGGGTCCTGTCTGGTGACGAGTGTTCCTGTTCGTAATCTCCAGTTTCCCGAGGGTTCGGAACGCCTCCGGGGGAGCGCTCTTGTGTTCCGCACCTGCATCCCATCAGCAATCTGCACACCTGGTCCTGATCATCACCCTTCTTAGGCTCTGGCCGAACATCCAGTTCCTGCCGGATCGTTAGCCGTGAACAGTATGTTTGTCAGCCGTATCAGCCTTGAGTTCTAGCGTTAGTTTTTGTTGTTTTGCACCTTGTTGATTTGCTGTGTACTCACCTCCGTTTTGTTCTGTCTGCAGTCTCTCACCCGGAACCTTCACCCAACCTCTGCCTGATGGTCGGCGGCTGCCGAGCCATGTCTGGACCTACCACTGCACCCTCAACAACCCATCCACGCCACCCGCTCTGTCCCTGGATTATTCAGCCTCACTCGGGAGTCAATTAATAAACACTCACCTTTTTCTCTAAGTACCTTGTCCTGGTCTGCTTCTGGGTTCTGGCGTAGTAAACCGTGACAGCGAGACTGCTTTGCTCACAGTTTTCCGAAGAGGGCTGCGCAAAGACGTACAGACTGAGTTGGCTTGTCGAGGAGATATCACTGCGCTACATGGAGTTTATCAAAATAGCCATCTCTATTGATAATCTTATAGTGCAACACAAGGCATCCACAGTCCGGGAGCCCTCGATCACTGGTCCTATGCAATCGACAGAGCGGAGGAGAGAATCTGAGGAGGAACCTATGCACCTGGGACGGTCACCTCTACAAGGTTCGGTGAGACAACAACGTCAGCAAGACGGACTATGCCTGTATTGTGGTCAGTCGGGTCATTTCGTTCGTCAGTGTCCGGTACGACCTAACCGTACACCAGGATATCACCTCGGAACTGCCAAACCGGTGAGTGAGAATCAAGTTTTGAATATTACATCGAAACAAATGTATGTGCCAGTAACCTTATCTGTCGGAGAGAAAGTGCGCAGGTTGGAAGGACTTATTGATTCCGGAGCGGCTGCCAGCTTTCTGGATATGGGTCTTGCTGAGGAGTTGGGAGTTCAACTTATCCCAATTCAACCTCCCCTGCGAGTCAACGCGCTAGACGGTGAGCCCATGGGCACTGGGTTCATTACGCACCGTACAGAGGTAATCAAGTTACAAGTGGGCTCCATACACCAGGAGAAATAATTTTTTTTCGTCATCTCCGCTCCACGGGAGCCACTAGTTCTCGGCCACCCCTGGCTCGTCCTCCATGATCCGGTCATCTCCTGGAAATCTGGCGATATCACAGCTTGGAGTGAGGTATGTAGGGCAGAGTGCCTCAATTTACCGTGCAAAATGTCTACTGTGGAGGATGCGCAGGGTGCGGTGTCTACTGTGGTCCCTACAGAATACCAGGATTACGCGCAGGTGTTCTCAAAGGAGAGGGCTACCGTGTTACCACCTCAACGGGCCTGGGACTGCGGGATTGATCTGCTATCCGGAGCTACACCACTGGGCAGCCGCGAGCTGCCCAGTGACACAAGCCTACCAGACGAGCTAAACCACTTCTATGCTCGCTTCGAGGCAAGCAACACTGAAGCATGCATGAGAGCACCAGCTGTTCCGGATGACTATGTGATCACGCTCTCCGTAGCCGATGTGAGTAAGACTTTTAAGCAGGTCAACATTCACAAGGCCGCAGGGCCAGACGGATTACCAGGACGTGTACTCCGAGCATGTGCTGACCAACTGGCAAGTGTCTTCACTGACATTTTCAACATGTCCCTGACTGAGTCTGTAATACCAACATGTTTCAAGCAGACCACCATAGTCCCCGTGCCCCAAGAACTCTAAGATAACCTGCCTAAATGACTACCGACCCGTAGCACTGACGTCTGTAGACATGAAGTGCTTTGAAAGACTGGTCATGGCTCACATCAACAGCATAATCCCAGAAACCCTAGACCCACTCCAATTTGCATACCGCCCCAACAGATCCACAGATGATGCAATCTCTATCGCACTCCACACTGCCCTTTCCCACCTGGACAAGAGGAACACCTACGTGAGAATGCTATTCATTGACTACAGCTCAGCATTCAACACCATAGTGCCCTCTAAGCTCATCACTAAGCTAAGGATCCTGGGACTAAACACCTCCCTCTGCAACTGGATCCTGGACTTCCTGACGGGCCGCCCCCAGGTGGTAAGGGTAGGTAACAACACATCTGCCACACTGATCCTCAACACGGGGGGCCCTCAGGGGGTGCGTGCTCAGTCCCCTCCTGTACTCTCTGTTCACCCATGACTGCATGGCCAGGCACGACTCCAACACCATCATTAAGTTTGCCGACGACACAACAGTGGTAGGCCTGATCACCGACAACGATGAGACAGCCTAGGGAGGAGGTCAGAGATCTGGCCGTGTGGTGCCAGGACAACAACCTCTCCCTCAACGTGACCAAGACAAAGGAGATGATTGTGGACTACAGGAAAAAAAAGAGGACTGAGCACGCCCCCCATTCTCATCGACGGGGCTGTAGTGGAACAGGTTGAGAGCTTCAAGTTCCTTGGTGTCCACATCACCAACGAACTATCATGGTCCAAACACACCAAGACAGTCGTGAAGAGGGCACGACAAAGCCTATTCCCCCTCAGGAGACTAAAAAGATTTGGCATGGGTCCTCAGATCCTCAAAAAATTCTACAGCTGCACCATCGAGAGCATCCTGACTGGTTGCATCACCGCAACTGCTTGGCCTCTGACCGCAAGGCACTACAGAGGGTAGTGCGTACGGCCCAGTACATCACTGGGGCAAAGCTCCCTGCCATCCAGGACCTCTATACCATGCGGTGTCAGAGGAAGGCCCTCAAAATTGTCAAAGACTCCATCCACCCTAGTCATAGACTGTTCTCTCTGCTACCGCACGGCAAGCGGTACCGGAGTGCCAAGTCTAGGTCCAAAAGACTTCTCAACAGCTTCTACCCCCAAGCCATAAGACTCCTGAACAGCTAATCATGGCTACCCGGACTATTTGCACTGCCCCCCACCCCCATCCTTTTTACGCTGCTGCTACTCTGTTAAGTATTTATGCATAGTCACTTTAACTCTACCCACATGTACATATTACCTCAACTACCTCAACTAGCCGGTGCCCCCGCACATTGACTCTGCAACGGTACCCCTGTATATATAGCCTCCCTACTGTCACTTTATTTTACTGTATATATAGCCTCCCTACTGTCACTTTATTTTACTTCTGCTCTTTTTTACTCAACACTTTTTTTGTTGTTGTTTTATTCTTACTTTTTTTGTTTAAAATAAATGCACTGTTGGTTAAGGGCTGTAAGTAAGCATTTCACTGCAATGTCTGCACCTGTTTTATTCGGCGCATGTGACCAATAAAATTTGATTTGATTTGATTTGATTTGATCTACCCGTTGTCACAGCCGGAACGAGAAGCGATGAGCCAGTATATTGATGAGGCGCTACAGCAAGGGGCCATTCGCCCATCGACATCTCCCGCCGCATCCAGTTTTTTCTTTGTGAAGAAAAAGGATGGCGGACTGCGTCCTTGTATAGACTATCGAGGGTTGAACGATAATACCATCAAAAATCCTTACCCTCTTCCGTTGATTCCAGCAGCCCTTGAACAGGTGGGACAGGCCTCCATGTACAGTAAACTGGACCTCAGGAGTGCGTACAATCTGGTGCGTATTAGAGAGGGGGATGAATGGAAGAACGCCTTCATCACACATCGAGGACACTACGAATATTGTGTCATGCCCTATGGACTTACTAACGCGCCCTCAGTATTCCAGGCGTTCATGAATGACATTTTCAGGGACATGATTGATCGATTTGTTATAGTGTACATTGATGACATCCTAATATATTCTAACTCTCTGAGTGAACATGTGTCCCATGTACGACAGGTTCTGGATCGCTCCTACAACATTCTCTGTTCGTGAAGGCAGAAAAGAGTGAATTCCATGTCACTACGATTTCCTTCCTTGGGGCCATACTCACTCCCGACGGGGTTAAACTGGATGAATCCAAGGTGCAAGCGGTACAAGACTGGCCTCAACCCCAGACGGTGAAGGAGCTCCAGAGGTTCTTAGGGTTTGCCAATTACTATAGACGGTTCGTGCGTAATTTCAGCACAACCGCAGCGCCCCTGTCGGCGATGACCAGCTACAAGGGTCGCGGTCTGAACTGGACGGAGGGGGCAGTGCGTGCGTTTGAGACGTTGAAACAACGCTTTACCACCGCTCCTATTCTATGTCAGCCAGACCCTACCTTACCGTTTATAGTGGAAGTGGACGCTTCGGAGGTTGGAGTTGGCGCCGTGTTATCCCAACGCCAAGGTGAGCCGCCTAAATCACGACCCTGTGCTTTCTTCTCAAGGAAACTGTATTCTACCGAGCAGAACTATGACGTGGGTAATCGGGAATTACTGGCGGTGAAGTTAGCACTGGAGGAGTGGAGACATTGGTTGGAGGGAGCAGAGCATCCGTTCCAAGTGCTCACGGACCACCGCAACCTGGAGTATCTTCACAGTGCCAAACGACTGAACTCCCGACAGGCAAGGTGGTCTTTATTCTTCAACTGTTTCCGATTCACTGTCTCTTATATCCCCGGGTCCAAGAATGGTAAGGCGGACGCGCTTCCCCGACGGTTCGAGCACACGGAAAGACCCGTGGAGCCAGAACCTATTCTCCCCATGAGTTACCGTGCTGGTCCGGTGAGGTGGGCTATTGATGACACGATTCAGGATAGCTTACAAGCGGAAAAAGCCCCTCCAGAAACCCCGGGGTCTAAGGTGTTTGTGCCAGCTCCTCTTCGACCTCAACTGATGGAATGGTGCCACACGTCGCTGGGATCTGGTCATCCCGGAATCACTCGAACTACACGACTCATCAGCCGAAAATACTGGTGGGATTCCCTCACAGATGACGTCAGAGACTATGTCTTATCCTGTCCAGTATGTGCTCAGTCCAAGGTACCTCGTGCACTACCGGAGGGTAAGCTGATGCCATTGCCAACTCCTCAACGACCATGGTCACACATTGCTATGGACTTTGTTACCGACCTACCAGAATCAGAGGGCCATACTGTAATTCTCGTGGTCATCGATCGTTTCTCCAAGATGTGCCGGTTAGTACCCATGACCCGTTTGCCTAACGCCACTCATATGGCTGAGACTATGTTTACCCAGGTGTTCCGGCAGTTTGGTGTCCCCGGAGGATATTGTTTCCGACCGGGGACCCCAGTTTGTATCCCGGGTATGGAAGGCCTTCTGCGAGCGCTTGAGCATCTCGGTTAGCCTAACCTCCGGATATCATCCCCAGGCCAATGGGCAGACAGAACGGCTCAACCAGGAAATTGGGAAATATCTACGGCAACAATGTTCCGGCAGCCGCAAGAGTGGAGTCGATTCCTTCCTTGGGTAGAGTATGCTCAGAACTCACTCATTCACACCTCCCTACGCTTAACGCCCTTCCAGTGTGTTCTAGGGTATCAACCCCCCTGTTCCCGTGGGATACCGCATCAGGGATGGTACCGGCGGTGGACGAGTGGTTCCGTCGGAGTGCGCAGGTCTGGGAGACGGCCCATCAACATCTCAGTCAAGCCTCACAACAGCAAAGACCTATGCCGACCGACGCCGGAGACCTACTCCCACTTATCAACCCGGGCAACGAGTGTGGCTGTCTACCCGAGACCTGCGGTTCCGACGGAGCTGCAAGAAGCTCCAACCCAGGTACATTGGTCCTTTCAAAGTTCAGAGACGTATTAACCCTGTCACCTACCGTCTGTTACTCCCTCGACACTACAGGATAAACCCTACGTTCCACGTCTCCCTGTTGAAACCTGTCCATTATAGCCCGATGTATCCACCAATCGCTCAACAACCTACTACACCACCTTTGGAGGATGAACAGGACACCACCTATACAGTCCACGAGATACTGGAGTCAAGACGGAGACGAGGGGGCATCGAATATCTCGTGGACTGGGAGGGATATGGACCTGAGGAACGGTCCTGGGTTCCGGCTAAGGACATACTGGATCCCGCTCTCAAGGCCACTTTCCACGCTGAGCACCCAGATCATCCAGGACCCCGACCCAGAGGAAGACCACCCGGTAGAGGTAGAAGGCCGTCAGGAGCCGGCCCTGGGGAGGGGGATACTGTAAGGGATCGGGGGTTGGCAGGGATCTAGACAGAGTCTGACACTTCCCCGATCTACAGAGAGGGGGAGTCATCAGACTCGATCTGGTTCACCTGAGTTCTGAGCACACCTGTCAGTAATTAGTGTAGGATTTAAGGTGTGCTCAGAAGCTCAGTCGGTAGCGAGTATTGTTCCATTGTGACTTGCTAAGCGTTTTGTTCCGAGAGAGAGAGTTTGTTGTTTTTGATTACCCGTGTATCCGACCTGTGCCTTGTTGTTTGACTCCCCAAATTGCTTAATCCTCTGCTTGTCTACCCAGTGATTACGTCCTCTGATCCTGTGCCTGTGCCCTCGACTACGACTAAGCCCGCTCCATTTGTACCTCTGCCTGTCTATGCCTGGCCCGGTTTTGACCACAGCCCGCCCGACCACGATTAAGCTATTCCCTTGTCTGTACTCTAATAAAGCATCGCTATTCTGCGATTGGATCTTACCATTCTGTCCGAGTATTCATTACAAAAACTATGATGTCATTGTTGACAAGACACTACATTTGTGATGAGTGTGATAGAAGGAAGCAGGCGCAGGAGGGTATTCACCAGTCATCAGTTTATTCCGTCGTACACAAATAGCGCTGGATAGCGACAAGCGAAACAGGCACAGGGGAAAATCTATCCCGGCAATAGTAAGGTACGAGTAGCTCCACCGAGCTACACTACTCTCACAAATAAACAATCACCCACAAAGACAAGGGGGGCAGAGGGAACACTTATACACGGACTAATGAGGGGATAAGAACCAGGTGTGTGTGATTGACAAGACAAGACAAATGGAATGATGAATAATGGAGCGGCAGTGGCTAGTAAGCCAGTGATGACGAACGCCGAAGCCTGCCCGAACAAGGAGGGGAGGCAGCCTCGGCGGAAGTCGTGACAGTACCCTCCCCTTGACGCGCAGCTCCGGCAGCGCGCCGACCCCGGCCTCGGGGACGGACAGGAGGACGCGGAGCAGGGAGAGCCGGATGGCGATGGTGGAAATCCCGCAACAGGGAGGGATCGAGGATATCCCTCACTGGGACCCAGCACCGTTCCTCCGGACCATACCCCTCCCACTCCACAAGGTACTGAAGGCCCCCCACCCGACGCCTCAAATCCAGGATGGAACGGACAGAAACCGACGGGGCCCCCTCGATGTCCAGAGGAGGTGGAGGAACCTCCCGCACCTCAGACTCCTGGAGCGGAACAACCACCACCGACCTGAGGAGAGACACATGAAACGAGGGGTTAATACGGTAATCAGGGGGAAGTAATAACCTATAAGTGACGTCGTTGATTCTCCTCAGGACTTTGAACGGCCCCACAAACCGCGGGCTCAGCTTCTGGCAGGGCAGGTGGAGGGGCAGATTCCGGGTCGAGAGCCAGACCCGATCCCCCGGTACAAAGACCGGGGCCTCACTGCGGTGACGGTCAGCGTTGGCCTTCTGACGACGTACGGCGCGCTGGAGGTGAACGTGGGCAGCGTCCCATGTCTCCTCCGCGCGCCGAAACAAGTCATCCACCTCAGGAGCCTCGGTCTGGCTCTGGTGCCACGGTGCCAGAACCGGTTGGTAACCTAAAACACATTGTAATGGCGTTAGGTTAGTAGAGGAGTGGCGGAGAGAGTTCTGGGCATATTCTGCCCATGGCAAGAACACCGACCACTCCCTCGGCCGGTCCTGGCAGTAGGACCGCAGGAACCTACCCACATCCTGATTTACCCGTTCCACCTGCCCTCAGGGTGGAACCCAGAGGTCAGGCTGACCGAGACCCCCAGACGTTCCATGATGCCTTCCAAACCTTGGACATGAACTGGGGACCTCGGTCGGACACTATATCCTCTGGCACCCCGTAGTGCCGGAAGACGTGAGTAAACAGGGCCTCCGCAGTCTGCAGGGCCGTGGGGAGACCGGGCAGAGGAAGGAGGCGGCAGGACTTGGAAAAGCGGTCCACCACGACCAGGATGGTGGTGTTTCCTTGGGAGAGGGGAAAATCAGTCAAGAAATCAACACTAAGGTGAGACCATGGTCGTTGTGGAACTGGTAAAGGTTGTAACTTACCCGCTGGGAGGTGTCAAGGTGCGTTACTCTGGCCGCACACCGAGCAGAAGGAGACGTACACCCTCATGTCCTTAGCCAAGGTAAGCCACCAGTACCTTCCGATCAGGCAGCGCACTGATACCTGTGTGACCAGAGGAGGGTGACTTGTGTGCCCAGAAGATCAGACGATCACGGATAAGAGCAGGCACGTACCGCATTCCAGCTGGACACTGAGGTGGAGATGGATCTGTGCATAATGTCTGCTCTATATCCGCGTCCATCGCCCATACTACCGGCGCCACAATGCAGGAGGCCGGGAGTATGGAAGTGTTGTCTCTGGGCCTCTCTTCTGGGCCTCTCCGGCTGTCATACAGCCGGGACAGTGCGTCTGCCTTCACTTTCTTCATACCCGGAATGTATGACAGTGTAAAATCAAACCGGGTGAAGAATAGGGCCCACCTGGCCTGGCGAGGATTCAGCCTCCTCGCTGCCCGGATGTACTCCAGGTTACGGTGGTCCGTCCAGACGAGGAAAGGGTGTTTAGCCCCTTCGAGCCAATGCCTCCACACGGTCAAGCCTCGGACAACAGCCAACAGCTCCCGATCACCAACGTTGTAGTTCTGCTCCGCCGGGCTGAGCTTCTTAGAGAAGAAGGTACAGGGGCGGAGCTTGGGTGGCGTGCCCGAGCGTTGGGACAGGACAGCGCCTATCCCTACCCGATAGTAGCTGGCAAAGCCAAGGAAACGCTGCACCTCTTTAACCGTGGTTGGAGTCGGCCAATTACGCACGGCTGAAATGCCATCTCCCTCCATCTCCACACCTGAGGTGGTAATGCGGTTTCAGTGGAAGGAGACGGACTGCTAGAAAAACATACACTTCTCTGCCTTGGCATAAAGGTCATTTTACAACAGTCGGGCCAGCACTTTGCGAACCAGGGACACTTGCTTGGAGCGAGTTGCGGAATACACCAAGATGTCATCGATGTAGACCACCACACCGCAACCAAGCATGTCCCGAAACACCTCGTTCACAAAGGACTGGAAGACGGATGGAGCATTCATCAAACCATAGGGCATCACCAGGTATTCATAATGCCCCGTGGTTGTGCTGAATGCTGTCTTCCACTCATCCTCCTCCCGAACACGCACCAGGTTGTATGCCCTCCTGAGATCTAGTGTATTGCTAGTAGTATGGGTAGGGATTATTGCCGCATTGAAAACAATTGGGAACTCGGAACTTGGAACTCTGAAATCTCCGACTTCCGACTTCAGTGTGTTCAAGACAACTGGGAACTTGTAAAAAACTAGCTCCGACAGGGAAAAATCGCTTTGAACGGTCATCCAACTCGTAATTACAACTCGGGAACTCTGGCCTATTTCTAGAGCCCCAACTTTCCGACCTGAAGATCACTGACGTCATGATTTGACCTCAGTATTTTTCCAAGTTCCCAGTTGTCTTGAAAGCACCATTAGGTTCATTGTTTAGCTAGCTAACTAGCTACATGTCTAAACGAAAGATTCCACTTTGACAGATGATTACATGACCCATCAAGTTAGCCAGGTGTGTCTGGGGGTGATTACGGTCATCTATTGTATTTCATGAACATGCGTACATGTCAAGACAACAGTGACCCATCCACTTACCTAGATGTGGCTGGGGGGTGGTTATAGCATTTATTTCACATGACAAGTGTGTCTAGGTAAGAATCATCTAATAATTATATAATATTTATTCAATATGGACACTTTTTTTATATATTGCTACTATGCAAATATGCAAGTAACCATTTCACTGTACCGTTTACACCTTCTGTATCATGTACATGTGACAAATAAACATTTAATTTATTTGAGAGACGGTAATGTGACCTACACCTAAGTCAGATTAGGATATAGGCCAAGGACTAGATAATGTGTATTTTTGCTACTACTTTCACCACTTTTAGTCTTGAAATCTTTGGTTGCTTACTACCCTACCTTACTCTGTTTAGCACATGGCCTCATGTGAATCCTTAAAGAGATGGGTAGGGCTTAATTAAGAGGGTGTGAAAGATGCTGGGTGTAGACAAAGAAGAGCTCTCCAGTAGGTGTACCAAAACATTCAAGGGCCATTTTCTCAAAAGTGGGGTTACAAGTTTATCAACTTTCAAAGCAGAATTACTTTCCCATTGTTCCTCAACTGCAGTGCATGACTTCCCATTTTTTAGCTCTCTACTTTTATCCAATGTAAATAAACACTATTTCAAATGTTGCTACATACAGTGGCTTGCAAAAGTATTCACCCCCCTTGAAATTTTTCATATTTTGTTGCCTTACAACCTGGAATTAAAAATTATTTTTGGGGGGTTTGTATAATTTCATTCACCCAACATGCCTACCACTTTGAAGATGCAAAATGTTTTTTATAGTGAAACAAACAAGAAATGTGACAATAAAACAGAAAACCTGAGCGTGCATAACTATTCACCCCCCCACCCCAAAGTCAATACTTTGTAGAACCACCTGTTGCAGCAATTACAGCTGCAAGTCTCTTGGGGTATGTCTCTTAAAGCTTGGCACATCTAGCCACTGGGATTTTTGCCCATTCATCAAGGCAAAACTGCTCCAGCTCCTTCAAGTTGGATGGGTTCCGCTGGTGTACAGCAATCTTTAAGTCATACCACATATTCTCAATTGGATTGAGGTCTGGGCTTTGACTAGGCCATTCCAAGACATTCCAAGACATCGGCTTCCTATTTCGCAACAAAGCCTCCTTCACTCATGCTGCCAAACATGCCCTCGTAAAACTGACTATCCTACCGATCCTTGACTTCGGCGATGTCATTTACAAAATAGCCTCCAACACTCTACTCAGCAAATTGGATGTAGTCTATCACAGTGCCATCCGTTTTGTCTCCAAAGCCCCATACACTACCCACCACTGTGACCTGTACGCTCTTGTTGGCTAGTCCTCACTACATGTTCGTCGTCAAACCCACTGGCTCCAGGCCATCTATAAATCACTGCTAGGCAAATCCCCCACCTTATCTTAGCTCATTGGTCACCATAGCAGCACCCACCCGTAGTCTGCGCTCCAGCAGGTATATCTCACTGGTCATTCCCAAAGCCAACACCTCCTTTGGCCGCCATTCCTTCCAGTTCTCTGCTGCCAATGACTGGAACGAATTGCAAAAATCTCTGAAGCTGGAGACTCTTATCTCCCTCACTAACTTTAAGCATCAGTTGTCAGAGCACCTTACCGATCACTGCACCTGTACACAGCCCATCTGAAATTAGCCCACCCAACTACCTCATCCCTATATTGTTATTTATTTTGCTCTTTTGCACCCCAGTATCTCTGTTTGCACATCATCTCCTGCACATCTAGCATTCCAGTGTTAATACTAATTGTAAATATTTTGCACTATAGCCTATTTATTGCCTTACCTCCATAACTTGCTACATTTGCACACACTGTATATATATTTTCTGTTGTATTTTTTGACTTTGTTTTTTTTACCCCATATGTAACTCTGTGTTGTTGTTTTTATCGCACAGCTTTGCTTTATCTTGGCCAGGTCGCAGTTGTAAATGAGAACTTGTTCTCAACTGGCTTACCTGGTTAAATAAAGGTGAAAAAAAATAAAATAAATAAACATTTCAATTTTTCCCCTTAAACCACTCGAGTGTTGCTTCAGCAATATGCTTAGGGTCATTGTCCTGCTAGAAGGTGAACCTCCGTCCCAGTCTCAAATTTCTGGAAGACTGAAACAGGTTTCTCTCAAGAATTTCCCTGTATTTAGTGCCATCCATCATTCCTTCAATTTTGACCAGTTTCCCAGTCCCTGCCAATGAAAAACATCCCCACAGCATGATGCTGCCACCACCATGCTTCACTGTGGGGATGGTGTTCTCGGGTGATGAGAGGTGTTGGGTTTGCGCCAGACATAGCGTTTTCCTTGATGGCCAAAAAGCTCAATTTTTGTCTGATCTGACCAGAGTACCTTCTTCCATATGTTTGGGGAGTCTCCCACATGCCTTTTGGCGAGCACCAAACGTGGTTGCTTATAATTTTTTTAAGCAATGGCTTTTTTCTGGCCATTCTTCCGTAAAGCCCAGCTCTGTGGAGTGTACAGCTTAAAGTGGTCCTATGGACAGATACTCCCATCTCCGCTGTGGAGCTTTGCAGCTCCTTCAGGGATATCTTTGGTCTCTTTGTTGCCTCTCTGATTAATGCCCTCCTTGCCTGGTCCATGAGTTTTGGTGGGCGGCCCTCTCTTGGTAGGTTTATTGTGGTGCCATATTCTTTCCATTTTTTAATAATGCTCCGTGGGATGTTCATAGTTTCTGATATTTTTTTATAACCCAACCCTGATCTGTACTTCTCCACAACTTTGTCCCTGACCTGTTTGGAGAGATCCTTGGTCTTCATTATTATTATTATTTTATTTTATTTCACCTTTATTTAACCAGGTAAGCCAGTTGAGAACAAGTTCTCATTTACAACTGCGACCTGGCCAAGGTAAAGCAAAGCAGTGCGATAAAAACAACAACACAGAGTTACATATGGGGTAAAACAAAACATAAAGTCTAAAATACAACAGAAACTATATATACAGTGTGTGAAAATGTAGCAAGTTATGGAGGTAAGGCAATAAATAGGCTATAGTGCAAAATAATTACAATTAGTATTAACACTCGAATGATAGATGTGCAAATAGAGATACTGGGGTGCAAATGAGCAAAATAAATAACAATATGGGGATGAAGTAGTTGGGTGGGCTAATTTCAGATGGGCTGTGTACAGGTGCAGTGATCAGTAAGCTGCTCTGACAACTGACGCTTAAAGTTAGTGAGGGAGATAAGAGTCTCCAGCTTCAGAGATTTTTGCAATTCGTTCCAGTCATTGGCAGCAGAGAACTGGAAGGAATGGCGGCCAAAGGAGGTGTTGGCTTTGGGGATGACCAGTGAGATATACCTGCTGGAGCGCATACTACGGGTGGTTGTTGCTATGGTGACCAATGAGCTAAGATAAGGCGGGGATTTGCCTAGAAGTGATTTATAGATGGCCTGGAGCCAGTGGGTTTGGCGACGAATGTGTAGTGAGGACCAGCCAACAAGAGCGTACAGGTCACAGTGGTGGGTAGTATATGGGGCTTTGGTGACAAAACGGATGGCACTGTGATAGACTACATCCAATTTGCTGAGTAAAGTGTTGGAGGCTATTTTGTAAATGACATCGCCGAAGTCAAGGATCAGTAGGATAGTCAGTTTTACGAGGGCATGTTTGGCAGCATGAGTGAAGGAGGCTTTGTTGCGAAATAGGAAGCCGATTCTAGATTTAACTTTGGATTGGAGATTCTTAATGTGAGTCTGGAAGGAGAGATTACAGTCTAACCAGACACCTAGGTATTTGTAGTTGTCCACATACTCTAGGTCAGACCCGTCGAGAGTAGTGATTCTAGTCGGGTGGGCGGGTGCCAGCAGCGTTCGATTGAAGAGCATGCATTTAGTTTTTACTAGTGTTTAAGAGCAGTTGGAGGCTACTGAAGGAGTGTTGTATGGCATTGAAGCTCGTTTGTAGGTTTGTTAACACAGTGTCCAATGAAGGGCCAGATGTATACAAAATGGTGTCATCTGCGTAGAGGTGGATCTGAGAGTCACCTGCAGCAAGAGCGACATGTTGATATACACAGAGAAAAGAGTCGGCCCAAGAATTGAACCCTGTGGCACCCCCATAGACACTGCCTTAGGTCCAGACAACAGGCCCTCCGATTTGACACATTGAACTCTATCTGAGAAGTAGTTGGTGAACCAGGTTAGGCAGTCATTTGAGAAACCAAGGCTATTTAGTCTGCCAATAAGTATGCGGTGGTTGACAGATTCAAAAGCCTTGGCCAGGTCGATGAAGACGGCTGCACAGTACTGTCTATTATCGATCGCGGTTATAATATCGTTTAGGATCTTGAGCGTGGCTGAGGTGCACCCATGACCAGCTCGGAAACCGGATTGCATAGCGGAGAAGGTACGGTGGGATTCGAAATGGTCGGTGATCTGTTCGTTAACTTGGCTTTCAAAAACCTTCGAAAGCCAGGGCAGGATGGATATAGGTCTGTAACAGTTTGGTGCCGCTTGCTTGGTGGTGCCCCTTGCTTAGTGGTGTTGCAGACACTGGGGCCTTTCAGAACAGGTGTATATATACTGAGATCATGTGACAGATCATGTGACACTTAGATTGCACACAGGTGGACGTTATTTAACTAATTATGTGACTTCTGAATGTAATTGGTTGCACCAGATCTTAATTATGGGCTTCAGAGCATAAAAAATTGTGTATGTCCATTACATGAAATCCAAATAAAAATCCATTTAAATTACAGGTTGTAATGCAACAAAATAGGAAAAACGCCAAGGGGATGAATACTTTTGCAAGGCACTGTAGGACCGAATCGAGCCAGTCGGTTACATTTGTAAATGTTAGTAAGCTAGCTAGTTATTCACACATTTATAAACAACTTTTATAGTATGTATTAATTATCTGCATTGCTTGCTGTTTGGGGTTTTAGGCTGGGTTTCTGTGTAGCATTTTGTGACATCTGTTGATGTAAAAAGAGCTTTATAAATACATTTGATTGATTGATTGATTGATAAGATCATTCATAAGATATTTAATAAATGTCCTTATAAACCATTTACTAATCATTTGTAAAGTAGTTTTGCAGACCCTAATCTAAAGTGAGGACTATTCATACTTTCTTAATACTTAAATATAAATGTTTGAAAGAATGTTTTATTGTAGAAGGGTCAGTCTGGGGTAATATATTATTATAACACTTTAATTAAAAATATTTGTGGTGGCCAGATCACAGGCCAGAAAGGTATTTTCAAAAGTTGCTGCCAGTGTGTCTGGTGTTAAAACCTTACAGTTTTTTGATCATCGGCTTTCTGCCACTTGTTAATTCCTTAATTAATCCAATATTTTATGCTTTCTTTTATCCATGGTTCAAAGTAACAGCTAAACGTATTTTAACCCTGAAGTTAAGGCATGTGTAGTTCCTATGTTTTTATTCCCTAGTTTGACATAGTTATGTTATACTGTTTTGTTGTAATTGCTTCTTTCATGTAACATTACTCATCTCAGTATTGTCATCATAGGTACATGTGGTGTTGTTGCAGCATGATTTGGAATGATTGGAATGACTTGGAGAAGGAATAAGAAGGCATAAGCTTGTTTTATAAAATACATTGTAGTCAATTTGGTTTGTATATTCCAAATACTAAATTCTGTGGTTGTTCCATATTATTTAATGATAAAAAGTACGTATTCTAAAGTGTACATTTTGAGGACGTCATGTATGAAAAATGTATGCACTCACTAACTGTAAGTCGCTCTGGATAAGAGCGTCTGCTAAATGACTAAAATGTAAAATGTAAAAATGTAAATCATTCTATATGTTGTTTAACATTACCCTCTAGTGGCTCAATTGGGACACAACATCTTCAACAAGTGCAGTAAAGTTGAAATGCACAATAATGTATGATATCAGATAACTTCAAGGTCTAACTCAATGGTGTATTGTAGTAGTTCATGGTGAAATGTAAGAATATGCAATTATGGACAAAACTTTAATGTTCAGTAATAAACCATTTGTAAGGCATTTACAGTTTGTTCACCATTTAATCATCATTACTGACAGATTTGTTAAATGTTAGTCAGCTAGGTATTTTCACATTTATAAATAACTACTATATGCATTAATGATTCATAGTGTCAGATTGCTGCCAGGTCAGGGGTCATGCCAGAGCAGCTCTCAGATGCTGTTGAGTCTGAATGAATATAGAACTATGGTACCACTTTATAATAACACCTTGTAATAAAGAATATTTAATAGATTAAGAAAAAGTTTATTCATTTATTCATAATTACTCCCACATTTGTGTTAGTAAGCAAGTTGTTCACACATTTATAAATAACTTTTATAGTATGTAATAAGATCCTTCATAAGATGTTTGATAAATGTCCTTGTAACCCATTTACCAATCATTGGTAAAGTTGTGTTGCAGTCCCTAAAGCGAGGACTATTCATCCTTAATAAACGTTGAGTGACCAGTGTAATTTCTCACAAAAAGATGGACATGCCATTGGTAGACATTCCAGCAGTACCTGATGCTCCTTAAGGTCTCAAAATGACCTAGAACATATCAATGGTTAAACAATAAGCACACAACACAGAGGATGTTAAAGGAAATATATGAACATTTTATTCCAAAACAGTCACACTGTTGTAGTAGTATGCTGAAAGTAGTAGAAGTAACATGTTTTGTCTGAAAATGCTAACATTTGTGTTTATTGGCAGTGACTACCAAAACCAAAGTGTGGATTGTAGTCACTCATTAGAGCAGTTCATATACTTCTTACAGAGTAAGGGAACCAATATCTAAATACATAATTTAACTGAACATTATGTTTAAAAGGTTACTCCCTTTAATACACCACAAGTGAAGTTGTCCAAATACTTATGACTTCTTCAAATGGGGGGACTAGATACATAAGGTGTTCTAATTTATGTATGAAAACACCCTCAAATAAAAGGTGGCATTCTATAATGTCGCCTCATATTAAACTTTTGATGTCAAATCCAAAAATGATTTGTACATGGTACAGGCTCTAAAGAAGTTAACTCAGCCATCTACACTGCCGTCGGCAACGCAGCCAAGGAGTACAAAACTAAACTTAATAATGGGAAACATAGTAATAGCTTACATAGAACAGATCTACCGCTTCTTAGACCTGCTTTCAATGAGAATGACAGCTCTATAACTCATATTTCTATGCGAATTTGGACGGGTCACCCAAAAAGTTACATATTGCAGCATTAAATAGTAAATATTTTCATCATCATTTATCATTACTCACACATTTGTTTTAGTTGGTAATTCACACATTTATAAACAACTTTTGTAGTGTTCATACCCAGAATGTTGAGGTTGAAGTGTCTGCTGCGGTCTCCTGAGCTGTTGTGTTTTAACATTAATGCATAGAGTAGTTATATATCAATGTGAAAATACCTAGCTTACTAACATTTAACAAATGTGGGAGTAATGATTAATAAATGGTGAGCAAACTGTAAATGACTTACAAATGGTTTATTACTGAACACTATAAAGTGTTACCCATGATTGCATATTCTTGCATTTTACCCTCAACTACTTACACAATACACCATTGAGATAGACTTGGACGTTATCTGATGTCATGCATTATTGTACATTTCAACTTTACCACACTTGATGAAGGCATTGTGTCCCAATTGAGCCACTAGAGGGTGATGTTAAACAACATATAGAATGAATCTTTACGTCCTCGGAATGTACTATTGGAATACTTACTTTTTATCATTAAATAACATGGAACAACCACAGACTTTGGTATTTGGAATATACAACCCTAAATGACTACAATGTCTTTTATAAAACAAGCTTATGCCTTCATATGCCTTCTCCAAGTCATTCCATTCCAATCCATCCAAATCATTCTGTATCAACACAACATGTATCTATGATGACAACACTGAGATGAATAATGTCAGTGTATTGTTACATGAAAGAAGCAATTACAACAAATGTATTACAAAACATATCAAACCTATGTGTGTCATATTTAGGAATAAAAACATAGGAACTATGAACGTCTTAACTTCAGAGTTAAAATAAGTTTAGCTGTTACTTTGAACCATGGATAAAATAAAGCATAAATTATTGGATTAATTAAGGAATTAACAAGTGGCAGAAAGCTGATGAAAAATGATAATAGATTATCAATTAAAATAAAAAAGAAATACAATTGAAATGGAATCCAACAACTTAGAAAGGTGAAAACAACAATAGCTAGAGTTTTTGCTGCTTTTTTCTCTGACTTATTTGCCTGTACAGTTTTAACACCAGACACACTGGCAGCCTCTTTTGAAAATACCTTTCTGGCCTGTGATCTGGCCACCACAAATATATTACAATAAAGTGTTATAATAATAGAGCACGGGACAAACATTGAAAATAAAAGGCCAATGATTTTAATCCAATTTAATTCTTCTACAATTAAACATTCTTTCAAACACCTACTGGGTACCTGTACATTTACAACGTTTTTTGCAATAGCAGCTTCGTATATGATACAAAAACACCAGTTAATGGATATACAACACATCATTCTTGTTATTGTTATTTTAGAGTGGTACAATAAGGGATCACACACAGCAACATAACGGTCAATAGATATCAAGACCAAACTGCCCAGAGATAAAGAAGCGCATAAACAAGTGAAATAGAAAAAAAACACACAGAAATATAGTCCAAAATCCCAGCATGATTCCATTAATGCTACAGTCGTTACTGGTATCACAATCAGTCCCACCAGGAGATCTGACACAGCCAGAGAGAGGATGAGCAGGTTGGTTGGAGTGTGGAGCTGCTTGAAGTGAGAGATGGAGATGATCACCAGTATGTTCAGAAATACTGTAACTGCTGAAATCAATGAGAAGAAGATGTACAGTGTTATGTAGATAGATGTCGATAGCAAAGCCTTTCTGCAAGAAGAGTTTCTGTCTTGAAAACAGTATTGAACATCTTCCTGGTCCTCCATTTGAAATAAAGGGTCAAAATGCTGAGGTCCTGCTCCTGCTTGGTCCTGTGTGTGACCCTGTCAGGTCAGCCTTCTGACAAACTCTGAGCTCTGCCTCTCTATTTATCCCTGAATGACTGACAGACACTCCCTTCCCCAGCATCTCTACACACACACACACACACACACACACACACACACACACACACACACACACGCACGTGAGCACAGAAATGAACAAACAGTGTGATAAACAAATCATTTGTGAAAGCATGATATAATGTATGACAGGATTGTATGTTGCTATGGCCACCTAGCCTGTCCTTCATTCTTACTGATAGTTAAACATCAGAGAAAAGGTACATTTTCTCAACTGAGCATTTTAATGGAGAAAAAATAGTATGGTTGATGTTTTGGTCACTCAAAGGCTATTTTACATGGGAAACAGGAGAACTGTGTAAGACTAACTGTTTTGGGTGATGTCAGTGCTCAGATTGGACCATAATCCACAACCTCAGGAGACATGACAGCACACCACATGTCAGCTAATCAGTGTGGAGGAAAGCTGACAGTAAGGAAGTTGATGAGAGGGTATAACTTCATGGTGTACCTGCTTATAGCACATGCAATCAAAATGAATTGTGCCATTCCATAGGAACATCCCGTAGACTTGTAAAAATGTCCATCTGAACTGAATTATGAACCATACTTCTTATAGTTGAGGGAGACTTTGTCTCAGTTACATTATGGGGACAAATACTATTTGTCAGACATCAGAACAACCACACTGTATTCTGACCCAATCACCCCTTGATGTTTTATTTTCAATATCTTGTGGGTTTTCTGATTTTTCTCTGATAAAAGTGACTATGAAATGTGATTTCCAGTTCAGTTCAGTTGTATCGATCAATGATCTCAAAAGCACTTTAAGTAATTAGGGACAATTCAACATGTACTGGGAATATTTTCACATGACCCTCCCCTTGTACTGTAAAAAGAAAGTACACACCCTCCCCCCTCATAGAATTAACTCGAAATAATGCTTACGACCATAAATAATAACTTTGTTTAAAAACGTGGATATCGACTTTGCCACTTCGGCATGCTTTTGTGGCACAGTCGATGCCACGCAGGGCTACGGGCCATGAGAAACAAGATTCTCTGGTCTGATGAAACCAAGATTGAACTCTTTGGCCTGAATGCGAAGCATCACGTCTGGAGGAAACCTGGCACCATCCCTATGGTGAAACATGGTGGTGGCAGCATCATGCTGTGGGGATGTTGTTCAGTGGCAGGCACTAGGAGACTATTCAGAATCGAGGGAAAGATGAACGGAGCAAAGTACAGAGAGATGAAAACCTGCTCCAGAGCTCTCAGGACCTAAGACTGGGGCGAAGGTTCACCTTCCAACAGGACAACGACCCTAAGCACACAGCCAACGACAATGCAGGAGTGGCTTCTGGACAAGTCTCTGAGTAGCCCTGTCAGAGCCCGGACTTGAAACTGATCGAACATCTCTGGAGAGACCTGAAAATAGCTGTGCAGCGACGCTCCCCATCCAACCTGACAGCGCTTGAGAGGATCTGCAGAGAAGAATGGGAGAAACTTCCAATATACAGGTGTGCCAAGCTTGTAGCGTCATATCCAATAAGACTCAAGGCTGTAATCGCTGCCAAATGTGCTTTAACAAAGTACTGAGTAAAGCGTCTGAATACTTATGTAAATATGATATTTCTGGGGAATTTTTTATACATTTGCTTACATTTCTAAAAACCTGTTTTTGCTTTGTCATTACGGGGTATTGTGTGTAGATTGATGAGGAAATTGTTTTATTTAAACCATTTTAGAGTAAGGCTGTAACGTAACAAAATGTGGAAAAAGTCAAGGGGTCTGAATATTTTCAGAATGCACTCAGTAAAAAGTATGGTGGAATAAGAATAAGGTATATCTATTTTGTATAAAAATATACTTATTTTGGTGAAAACTGTAAGGGATCGGGGGTTGGCAGGATCTAGACAGAGTCTGACACTTCCCCGATCTACAGAGAGGGGGAGTCATCAGACTCGATCTGGTTCACCTGAGTTCTGAGCACACCTGTCAGTAATTAGTGTAGGATTTAAGGTGTGCTCAGAAGCTCAGTCGGCGCGAGGTATTGTTCCATTGTGACTTGCTAAGCGTTTTGTTCCGAGAGAGAGAGAGAGTTTGTTGTTTTTGATTACCCGTGTATCCGACCTGTGCCTTGTTGTTTGACTCCCCAAATTGCTTAATCCTCTGCTTGTCTACCCAGTGATTACGTCCTCTGATCCTGTGCCTGTGCCCTCGACTACGACTAAGCCCGCTCCATTTGTACCTCTGCCTGTCTATGCCTGGCCCGGTTTTGACCACAGCCCGCCCGACCACGATTAAGCTATTCCCTTGTCTGTACTCTAATAAAGCATCGCTATTCTGCGATTGGATCTTACCACTCTGTCCGAGTATTCATTACAGAATACCTCGCCAATACCATGGATCCAGCGGAATTACAGAGGCGATGGGAGATACAGGAGAAACGGATGGATGAACTCCTACAGCTACTCAACGCTGGTGCGGCTGAAGGCACCACCCCGAGCACGGTCAGTCCTCGTCATGCACCTCCGATTTCTCTACCTACAAGGTACGACGGGGAACCTGGCAAATGTCAGGCGTTTCTACTCCAGACGTCCCTGTATATGTCGTACAATCGTACTATGTTTTCCGATGACCGTAGCAGGGTGGATTTCATGATTTCTCTGCTAACGGGAAGAGCACTGGATTGGGCTACTGCGCTTTGGGCAGCTGAGGTCCCCGAGTTGAATGCGGAAGTTCAGTTCAAGAGTCTGTTTCAAGAGGTGTTCGACCACCCAGTATCTGGGCGTAGTGTGGGAGACCAACTATGCGAACTTCAGCAGGGCCGTCGCACAGTAGCCGACTACGCTTTAGAGTTCCGTACTATAGCAGCCGGTAGAGGATGGAGCGAGACTGCTTTGCTCACAGTTTTCCGAAGAGGGCTGCGCAAAGACGTACAGACTGAGTTGGCTTGTCGAGGAGATATCACTGCGCTACATGAGTTTATCAAAATAGCCATCTCTATTGATAATCTTATAGTGCAACACAAGGCATCCACAGTCCGGGAGCCCTCGATCACTGGTCCTATGCAATCGACAGAGCGGAGGAGAGAATCTGAGGAGGAACCTATGCACCTGGGACGGTCACCTCTACAAGGTTCGGTGAGACAACAACGTCAGCAAGACGGACTATGCCTGTATTGTGGTCAGTCGGGTCATTTCGTTCGTCAGTGTCCGGTACGACCTAACCGTACACCAGGATATCACCTCGGAACTGCCAAACCGGTGAGTGAGAATCAAGTTTTGAACATTACATCGAAACAAATGTATGTGCCAGTTACCTTATCTGTCGGAGAGAAAGTGCGCAGGTTGGAAGGACTTATTGATTCCGGAGCGGCTGCCAGCTTTCTGGATATGGGTCTTGCTGAGGAGTTGGGAGTTCAACTTATCCCAATTCAACCTCCCCTGCGAGTCAACGCGCTAGACGGTGAGCCCATGGGCACTGGGTTCATTACGCACCGTACAGAGGTAATCAAGTTACACGTGGGCTCCATACACCAGGATAAATTATTTTTTTTCATCATCTCCGCTCCACGGGAGCCACTAGTTCTCGGCCACCCCTGGCTTGTCCTCCATGATCCGGTCATCTCCTGGAAATCTGGCGATATCACAGCTTGGAGTGAGGTATGTAGGGCAGAGTGCCTCAATTTACCGTGCAAAATGTCTACTGTGGAGGATGCGCAGGGTGCGGTGTCTACTGTGGTCCCTACAGAATACCAGGATTACGCGCAGGTGTTCTCAAAGGAGAGGGCTACCGTGTTACCACCTCATCGGGCCTGGGACTGCGGGATTGATCTGCTATCCGGAGCTACACCTCCTCGTGGAAGAATCTACCCGTTGTCACAGCCGGAACGAAGCGATGAGCCAGTATATTGATGAGGCGCTACAGCAAGGGGCCATTCGCCCATCGACATCTCCCGCCGCATCCAGTTTTTTCTTTGTGAAGAAAAAGGATGGCGGACTGCGTCCTTGTATAGACTATCGAGGGTTGAACGATAATACCATCAAAAATCGTTACCCTCTTCCGTTGATTCCAGCAGCCCTTGAACAGGTGGGACAGGCCTCCATGTACAGTAAACTGGACCTCAGGAGTGCGTACAATCTGGTGCGTATTAGAGAGGGGGATGAATGGAAGACCGCCTTCATCACACATCGAGGACACTACGAATATTGTGTCATGCCCTATGGACTTACCAACGCGCCCTCAGTATTCCAGGCGTTCATGAATGACATTTTCAGGGACATGATTGATCGATTTGTTATAGTGTACATTGATGACATCCTAATATATTCTAACTCTCTGAGTGAACATGTGTCCCATGTACGACAGGTTCTGGATCGGCTCCTACAACATTCTCTGTTCGTGAAGGCAGAACAGAGTGAATTCCATGTCACTACGATTTCCTTCCTTGGGGCCATACTCACTCCCGACGGGGTTAAACTTGATGAATCCAAGGTGCAAGCGGTACAAGACTGGCCTCAACCCCAGACGGTGAAGGAGCTCCAGAGGTTCTTAGGGTTTGCCAATTACTATAGACGGTTCGTGCGTAATTTCAGCACAACCGCAGCGCCCCTGTCGGCGATGACCAGCTACAAGGGTCGCGGTCTGAACTGGACGGAGGGGCAGTGCGTGCGTTTGAGACGTTGAAACACCGCTTTACCACCGCTCCTATTCTATGTCAGCCGGACCGTACCTTACCGTTTATAGTGGAAGTGGACGCTTCGGAGGTTGGAGTTGGCGCCGTGTTATCCCAACGCCAAGGTGAGCCGCCTAAATCACGACCCTGTGCTTTCTTCTCAAGGAAACTGAATTCTACCGAGCAGAACTATGACGTGGGTAATCGGGAATTACTGGCGGTGAAGTTAGCACTGGAGGAGTGGAGACATTGGTTGGAGGGAGCAGAGCATCCGTTCCAAGTGCTCACGGACCACCGCAACCTGGAGTATCTTCACAGTGCCAAACGACTGAACTCCCGACAGGCAAGGTGGTCTTTATTCTTCAACCGTTTCCGATTCACTGTCTCTTATATCCCCGGGTCCAAGAATGGTAAGGCGGACGCGCTTCCCCGACGGTTCGAGCGCACGGAAAGACCCGTGGAGCCAGAACCTATTCTCCCCATGAGTTACCGTGCTGGTCCGGTGAGGTGGGCTATTGATGACACGATTCAGGATAGCTTACAAGCGGAAAAAGCCCCTCCAGAAACCCCGGGGTCTAAGGTGTTTGTGCCAGCTCCTCTTCGACCTCAACTGATGGAATGGTGCCACACGTCGCTGGGATCTGGTCATCCCGGAATCACTCAAACTACACGACTCATCAGCCGAAAATACTGGTGGGATTCCCTCACAGATGACGTCAGAGACTATGTCTTATCCTGTCCAGTATGTGCTCAGTCCAAGGTACCTCGTGCACTACCGGAGGGTAAGCTGATGCCATTGCCAACTCCTCAACGACCATGGTCACACATTGCTATGGACTTTGTTACCGACCTACCAGAATCAGAGGGCCATACTGTAATTCTCGTGGTCATCGATCGTTTCTCCAAGATGTGCCGGTTAGTACCCATGACCCGTTTGCCTAACGCCACTCAGATGGCTGAGACTATGTTTACCCAGGTGTTCCGGCAGTTTGGTGTCCCGGAGGATATTGTTTCCGACCGGGGACCCCAGTTTGTATCCCGGGTATGGAAGGCCTTCTGCGAACGCTTGAGCATCTCGGTTAGCCTAACCTCCGGATATCATCCCCAGGCCAATGGGCAGACAGAACGGCTCAACCAGGAAATTGGGAAATATCTACGGCAACAATGTTCGCGGCAGCCGCAAGAGTGAGTCGATTCCTTCCTTGGGTAGAGTATGCTCAGAACTCACTCATTCACACCTCCCCTACGCTAACGCCCCTTCCAGTGTGTTCTAGGGTATCAACCCCCTGTTCCCGTGGGATACCGCATCAGGGATGGTACCGGCGGTGGACGAGTGGTTCCGTCGGAGTGCGCAGGTCTGGGGAGATGGCCCATCAACATCTCAGTCAAGCCTCACAACAGCAAAAGACCTACGCCGACCGATGCCGGGAGACCTACTCCCACTTATCAACCCGGGCAACGAGTGTGGCTGTCTACCCGAGACCTGCGGTTCCGACGAGCTGCAAGAAGCTCCAACCCAGGTACATTGGTCCTTTCAAAGTTCAGAGACGTATTAACCCTGTCACCTACCGTCTGTTACTCCTCGACACTACAGGATAAACCCCTACGTTCCACGTCTCCCTGTTGAAACCTGTCCATTATAGCCCGATGTATCCACCAATCGCTCAACAACCTACTACACCACCTTTGGAGGATGAACAGGACACCACCTATACAGTCCACGAGATACTGGAGTCAAGACGGAGACGAGGGGGCATCAAATATCTCGTGGACTGGGAGGGATATGGACCTGAGGAACGGTCCTGGGTTCCGGCTAAGGACATACTGGATCCCGCTCTCAAGGCCACTTTCCACGCTGAGCACCCAGATCATCCAGGACCCCGACCCAGAGGAAGACCACCCGGTAGAGGTAGAAGGCCGTCAGGAGCCGGCCCTGGGGAGGGGGATACTGTAAGGGATCGGGGGTTGGCAGGATCTAGACAGAGTCTGACACTTCCCCGATCTACAGAGAGGGGGAGTCATCAGACTCGATCTGGTTCACCTGAGTTCTGAGCACACCTGTCAGTAATTAGTGTAGGATTTAAGGTGTGCTCAGAAGCTCAGTCGGCGCGAGGTATTGTTCCATTGTGACTTGCTAAGTGTTTTGTTCCGAGAGAGAGAGAGAGTTTGTTGTTTTTGATTACCCGTGTATCCGACCTGTGCCTTGTTGTTTGACTCCCCAAATTGCTTAATCCTCTGCTTGTCTACCCAGTGATTACGTCCTCTGATCCTGTGCCTGTGCCCTCGACTACGACTAAGCCCGCTCCATTTGTACCTCTGCCTGTCTATGCCTGGCCCGGTTTTGACCACAGCCCGCCCGACCACGATTAAGCTATTCCCTTGTCTGTACTCTAATAAAGCATCGCTATTCTGCGATTGGATCTTACCACTCTGTCCGAGTATTCATTACAAAAACTATGATTTCATTGTTGACAAGACACTACATTTGTGATGAGTGTGATAGAAGGAAGCAGGCGCAGGAGGGTAATCACCAGTCATCAGTTTATTCCGTCGTACACAAATAGCGCTGGATAGCGACAAGCGAAACAGGCACAGGGGAAAATCTACCCCGGCAATAGTAAGGTACGAGTAGCTCCACCAAGCTACACTACTCTCACAAATAAACAATCACCCACAAAGACAAGGGGGGCAGAGGGAACACTTATACACGGACTAATGAGGGGATAAGAACCAGGTGTGTGTGATTGACAAGACAAGACAAATGGAATGATGAATAATGGAGCGGCAGTGGCTAGTAAGCCAGTGATGACGAACGCCGAAGCCTGCCCGAACAAGGAGGGGAGGCAGCCTCGGCGGAAGTCGTGACAGTACCCTCCCCTTGACGCGCAGCTCCGGCAGCGCGCCGACCCCGGCCTCGGGGACGGACAGGAGGACGCGGAGCAGGGCGAGCCGGATGGCGACGGTGGAAATCCCGCAACAGGGAGGGATCGAGGATATCCCTCACTGGGACCCAGCACCGTTCCTCCGGACCATACCCCTCCCACTCCACAAGGTACTGAAGGCCCCCCACCCGACGCCTCAAATCCAGGATGGAACGGACAGAAACCGACGGGGCCCCCTCGATGTCCAGAGGAGGTGGAGGAACCTCCCGCACCTCAGACTCCTGGAGCGGAACAACCACCACCGGCCTGAGGAGAGACACATGAAACGAGGGGTTAATACGGTAATCAGGGGGAAGTAATAACCTATAAGTGACGTCGTTGATTCTCCTCAGGACTTTGAAAGGCCCCACAAACCGCGGGCTCAGCTTCCGGCAGGGCAGGTGGAGGGGCAGATTCCGGGTCGAGAGCCAGACCCGATCCCCCGGTACGAAGACCGGGGCCTCACTGCGGTGACGGTCAGCGTTGGCCTTCTGACGACGTACGGCGCGCTGGAGGTGAACGTGGGCAGCGTCCCATCTCTCCTCCGCGCGCCGAAACAAGTCATCCACCTCAGGAGCCTCGGTCTGGCTCTGGTGCCACGGTGCCAGAACCGGTTGGTAACCTAAAACACATTGGAATGGCGTTAGGTTAGTAGAGGAGTGGCGGAGAGAGTTCTGGGCATATTCTGCCCTAGGCAAGAACACCGACCACTACCTCGGCTGGTCCTGGCAGTAGGACCACAGGAACCTAAACACATCCTGATTTACCCGTTCCACCTGCCCTCAGGGTGGAACCCAGAGGTCAGGCTGACCGAGACCCCCAGACGTTCCATGATGCCTTCCAAACCTTGGACGTGAACTGGGGACCTCGGTCGGACACTATATCCTCTGGCACCCCTAGAGGAGACGTACACCCTCATGTCCTTAGCCAAGGTAAGCCACCAGTACTTTCCGATCAGACAGCGCACTGATACCTGTGTGACCAGAGGAGGGTGACTTGTGTGCCCAGAAGATCAGACGATCACGGATAAGAGCAGGCACGTACCGCATTCCAGCTGGACACTGAGGTGGAGATGGATCTGTGCATAATGCCAGCTCTATATCCGCGTCCATCGCCCATACTACCGGCACCACAATGCAGGAGGCCGGGAGTATGGAAGTGTTGTCTCTGGACCTCTCCTCTGGGCCTCTCCGGCTGTCATACAGCCAGGACAGTACGTCTGCCTTCACGTTCTTCGTACCCGGAATGTATGACAGTGTAAAATCAAACCGGTTGAAGAATAGGGTCCACCTGGCCTGGCGAGGATTCAGCCTCCTCGCTGCCCGGATGTACCCAGGTTACGGTGGTCCGTCCAGACGAGGAAAGGGTGTTTCGCATTTTCAAGCCAATACCTCCACATGGTCAAAGCTCGGACAACAGCCAACAGCTCCCGATCACCAACATCGTAGTTCTGCTCCGCCGGGCTGAGCTTCTTAGAGAAGAAGGCACAGGGGCGGAGCTTGGGTGCGATGCCTGAGCGTTGATATTGGACAGCGCCTATCCCTACCTCGGACACATCCACCTCTACGAATGGTAGTGATGGATCAGGGTGGGCCAGTACTGAGGCTGAGGTAAACAGACCCCGCAGTTTGCTGAAGGCCAGGTCAGCCTCAGCAGACCAGCGGAGCCGGGACGGCCCACCCTTCAACAGGGATGTAATGGGAGCTGCGACCTTGCCAAAGCCCCCGGATAAACCTCCGATAGTATTTGGCGAAGCCAGGAAGCGCTGCACAACCTTAACCGTGGTTGGAGTCAGCCAATTACGCACAGCTGAAATGCCATCTCCCTCCATCTCCACACCTGAGGTGGTAATGCGGTATCCGAGAAGGAGACGGACTGCTGGAAAAACATACACTTCTCTGCCTTGGCATAAAGGTCATTTTCCAACAGTCGGGCCAGCACTTTGTGAACCAGGGACACATGCTTGGCACGCGTAGCAGAATACACCAGGATGTCATCGATGTAGAACACCACACCGCGACCAAGCATGTCCCGAAACACCTCGTTCACAAAGGACTGGAAGACAGATGGAGCATTCATCAAACCGTAGGGCATCACCAGGTATTCATAATGCTGTCTTCCACTCATCCCCCTCCCAAACACGCACCAGGTTGTATGCAAGATGGCGTAGCAGTGCGGTCGTGTTTTCTGTCGTGTCCTCGTGTAAATAGCCAGTTCTTTAGTTATTTGTCTATTTTGCATATATTTCTCCATTTTACTTTTTTACTTTTCATTCTTTAACTAAATATACTTTCCTGCAACCCGCCTCACCTAACGTGGAAAGGATTATATTATTTATTTATAACTTTTATCAAGAACCTTAAACTGAAACTAGTCTAGCTGCAAACGAATGGCTGTGGTAGACCGAATGGCCAGAGCATATCGGATATTCTGCCGGAATCACTGGACCTCTAACACCGGATCATCGCAACTAGCTAGCTGCAACCGAATGGCTGTTGTAGCCAGCTAGCTAGCTACTTAATATTAGCCACTGTTAGCATCTACACCATTGTCCGTGGCCTGCACTACCCACCAGCCAGCTCTAGTTCTAGCCTGGACAATTTGTCGGCCAGTCTGCACAGCCTGCAATCGACCCAGAGCATATCGGATTTTCTGCCGGAATCACTGGACCTCTAACACCGGATCATCGCAACTAGCTAGCTGCAACCGAATGGCTGTTGTAGCCAGCTAGCTAGCTACTTGCTATTAGCCGCCGTTAGTGGTCTAAACCACTGTCCGTGGCCTGCACTACCCACCAGCCAGCTCTAGCTCTAGCCTGGACAATTTGTCGGCCAGTCTGCACAGCGTGCAATCGACCCAGAGCATATCGGATCATCGCAACTAGCTAGAGGCAACCGAATGGCTGTTGTCGTTGGTTAATTACCGCTGCCCCTTAGCAAGCACCAGTTGGCCTTGAGCTAGCCTCGAGCCAGGCCCATCTCCTGGCTATCTACCTCTCTGTCAACCGGACAGGACCTCCTAGTGTTGACACGGAGCCCCGCCGATCCAACACGACTGGTCTGCCCACGAAATCGTCTGATGTGGTTTCAACAGGCTTCCCGTTACGACGTCGACCACGAAGAGCCAACTGCTAGCCCCGGCCCGCTAGCACACGCAAGCCGTGCCTCTTGCTCGCCAGTGCTGTAGCAGCCCCCGAACTACCTCCGAACTCTCCTATTGCTGTTCACTGGACCTTCTGATAACTCAGCTATACAGCTGATGCCTGCTGGACTGTTACTTTATACAGTACCGCATCCTGTTTATGTTTAGCCTCAGCCCAAACTTTATCACCATTACCAGCTGTTGTCTTAGCTCTCTCGAATAACACCTGTGATTGATTTATGCCTCTCTCCCATGTCAATATGCCTTGCTTATTGCTGTTTTGGTTATTTCTTATTGTACTATTTCACTGTAGAGCCCCCAGTCCAGCTCAACCTGCCTTAGATAGCTCCTTTGTCCCATCACAATACACGCGGAGACCAATCAAACGGTGCCTCCAGTGATGCTATCTCTTTCATCGTTACCCAACGCTTAGGTTTACCTCCACTGTACTCATATCCTTCCATATCCTTGTCTGTACATAATGCCCTGAATCTATTCTACAACGGCCGGAAATCTGCCCCTTTTATTCTCTGTACACAACGCACTAGTTTTTAATGCCTTTAGCCGTATCCTTATTCTACTCCTCCTTTGTTCCTCTGGTGATGTAGAGGTTAACCCAGGCCCTGTAGCCCCCAGTATCACTCCTACTCCCCAGGCGTTATCATTTTTTAATTCTGTAACCGTAAAAGCCTTGGTTTCTTGCACGTTAACATCAGAAGCCTCCTATCCGTCTAGATAGAACTGCCAAAGGGGGTGGGGTTGCAATCTACTGTAGAGATAGCCTGCAGAGTTCTATCATACTATCCAGGTCTGTGCCCAAACAATTTGAGCTTCTACTTCTAAAAATCGACCTTTCCAGAAATAAGTCTCTCACTGTTGCCGCTTGCTACAGACCCCCTCAGCCCCGAGCTGTGCCCTGGACACCATATGTGAACTGATTGCCCCCCATCTATCGTCAGAGTTTGTACTGCTTGGTGACCTAAACTGGGATATGCTTAACACCCCGGCCAACCTACAATATAAACTAGATGCCCTCAATCTCACACAAATTATCAAGGAACCTACCAGGTACAACACTTAATCTGTAAACATGGGCAACCTCATAGATATCATCCTGACAAATGTATCCTCTACATACACCTCCGCTGTCTTCAACCAGGATCTCAGCGATAACTGCCTTATTGCCTGCATCCGTAATGGGTCCGCGGTCAAACGACCACCCCTCATCACTGTCAAACGTTCCCTAAAACACTTTAACGAGCAGGCCTTTCTAATTGACCTGGCCTGGGGATCCTGGATGGATATTGACCTCATTCCGTCAGTAGTGGATGCCTGGTTGTTCTTTAAAAGTGCTTTCCTCTCAATCTTAAAAAAGAATGCCCCATTCAAAAAATTCAGAACTAAGAACATATAGCCCCTGGTTTTCCTCAGACTTGACTGCCCTTGACCAGCACAAAAACATCCTGTGGCATACTGCATTAGCATCGAACAGCCCCGCAATATGCACGTTTTTTAGGAAGTCAGGAACCAATATACACAATCAGATAGGAAAGCAAAGGCTAGCTTTTTTCAAACAGAAATGTGCATCCTGTAGCACTAACTCCAAAAAGTTTTGGGACACTGTAAAGTCCATAGAGAATAAGAGCACCTCCTCCCAACAGCCCACTGCACTGAGGCTAGGAAACACTGTCACCATCAAGAATTTCAACAAGCATTTTGCTACGGCTGGCCATGCTTTCCACCTGGCTACCACTACCCCGGCCACCAGCTCTGCACCCTCTGCTGCAACTACCGCACTCTTATTGGCAGACTAAATAGCCTTGGTTTCTCAAATGACTGCCTTGCCTGGTTCACCAACTACTTCTCAGATAGAGTTCAATGTGTCAAATCGGAGGGCCTCTTGTCTGGACCTCTGGCAGTCTCTATGAGTTGCCACAGGGTTCAATTCTCGGGCCGACTCTATTCTCTGTGTATGTCAATGATGTCGCTATTGCTGCTGGTGACGCTCGGATCCACCTCTATGCGGACGACACCATTTTGTATACATCTGGCCCTTCATTGGACACGGTGTTAACAAACCTCCAAACGAGCTTCAACGCCATACAACACTTCTTCCGTAGCCTCCAACTGCTCTTAAACACTAGTAAAACTAAATGCGTGCTCTTCAACCGAACGCTGGTTGCACCCGCCCACCCGACTAGAATCACTACTCTCAGGCGGGTCCGACCTAGAGTATGTAGACAACTACAAATACCTAGGTGTCTGGTTAGACTGTAAACTCTCCTTCCAGACTCACATTAAGCATCTCCAATAAAAAGTTAGATCTAGAATCGGCTTCCTATTTCGCAACAAAGCATCCTTCACTCATGCTGCCAAACATAACCTCGTAAAACGGACTATCCTACCGATCCTTGACTTCGGCGATGTCATTTACAAAATAGCTTCCAACACTCAACTCAGCAAATTGGATGTAGTCTATCACAGTGCCATCCGTTTTGTCACCAAAGCCCCATATACTACTCAACATTGTGACCTGTACGCTCCTGTTGGCTGGCCCTCACTACATATGTGTTGCCAAACCCACTGACTCCAGGTCATCTATAAATCACTGCTAGGCAAATCCCTGCCTTATCTTAGCTCACTGGTAACCATAGCAACACCCACCCGTAGTCTGCGCTCCAGCAGGTATATCTCACTGGTCATCCCCAAAGCAAACCTCTCCTTTGGCCGCCATTCCTTCCAGTTCTCTGCTGCCAATGACTGGAAGGAACTGCAAAAATCTCTGAAGCTGGAGACTCTTATCTCCCTCACTAATTTTAAGCATCAGTTGTCAGAGCAGCTTACCGATCACTGCACCTGTACACAGCCATTCTGAAATTAGCACACCCAACTACCTCATCCCCATATTGTTATTTATTTTGCTAATTTGCACCCCAGTATCCCTATTTGCACATCATCTTTTTGCACATCTATCATTAAAGTGTTAATACGAAATTGTAACTATTTTGCACTATGGCCTATTTATTGCCTTACCTCCATAATTTACTACATTCACACATATTTATTTATGTTGTATTTTTGACTTTATGTTTTGTTTACCCCATATGTAACTCTATGTTGTTTTTATCGCACTGCTTTGCTTTATCTTGGCCAGGTCGCAGTTGTAAATGAGAACTTGTTCTCAACTGGCTTACCTGATTAAATAAAGATGAAATAAAAAAAATAAAAATTAAAATATACTCCTGAGATAATTTGGTGATAATTTGGTGATGAAGCGTGCCCCATGCATTGACTCAATCACTAAAGGAATGAGGGGGAGAGGATAACTAAATCTTATATTCTCCTTGTTCAGTGATCGATAATCAATGCACGGGCGCAGACCGTCGTCTTTCTTCTTCACAATGAAGAAACTCAAGGAGGCGGGTGAAGTGGAGGGATGTATATACCCCTGGCCCAGGTACTCGGTGACGTATGTTTCCATAGCCTCCGTTTCAGCCTGCGACAGGGGGTACACATGACTCCTGGGAGGTACAGCGTCTACCCGAAGGTTTATCGCGCAATCCCCCGCCGATGAGGTGGTAATTTTGTCGCCTGTGTCTTAGAAAACGCATGCGCTTGATAATGGTATTCGGGGGGAATGCACACGTTGGAGGTACCGTCTGGACTTTCCACCGTGGTTGCACCAACGGAAACACCTAGACATCTACCCTGACACTCTCGCGACCACCCCGTGAGAACCCTCTGCGGCCATGAGAAGGTGGGGTTGTGGAGTGCTAGCCAAGGGATACCTAATACCACAGGGAAAGCAGGAGACTCAATAATCAAATAAGTAACCTGCTCACAATGAGTCTCCTGAGTGATCATGATGACTGGTACAGTGACTTCCTTTATAAACCCGGACCCTAATGGTCGACTATCAAGTGCTCTGATGGGAAGTGGAATGGATAGGGGAACCAATGAAATGCCTTGACAGCGTGAGAATGCCCTGTCCATAAAGTTCCCAGCTGCGCCTGAATCGACTAGCGCCTTACACTGGGGAACTACCATGTGATCGGGAAAGTGGTTAGGTAGGGTACAGTGCGCAACAGAGAGCTCTGAACGAGTGTGGGTGCCGATACCTGGGGTGATGCGAGAGTGCCCTGCCTGCCGCCTCCAGGCCCAAAAGAGTGTTGACTACGACGTGTGGTGTACTGTCCCTTCGTGCCACCAGAGTTGCGCTGTCATCCTCCGCTCTGTCGGACGGCGGCTCTACCCAGCTCCATCAGCTCGGGATCCGAGTCATCCGGGGTGGAAAGGGCAGACCCCTACCAGGGCGTCCTCTGGCTGCCAGCAGGTTGTCCAAACGGATGGTCATGTCCACCAGTTTCGTGAAAGACGACATGGTGTCCCGGCAGGCTAGCTCCCGTCGGACGTCCTCCCGCAGATGGCACCGGAAATGGTTGATCACGGCCCGCTCGTTCCAACCGGACCCCGCTGCCAGAGTCCAAAACTCCAACACGAAGTCCTGCGCGGTCTTCGTCCCCTGCCTCAGGTGGACCAGCCGCTCGCCCGCCTCTCGACCCTTGGGCGGGTGATCGAAGACCGCCCAAAGAGGCGGCGAACTCCCGTAGTCCTCCAACGACTCCTCCTTCGTTCCAAACTGTGTTGGCCAGGGGCTTTCCCGGCAGGAAACGAGGGCGGACACCTTCTCCCGCTCCGATGGCGTCGGCCTTATGCTGGATAAAGCTCCAGTTGGGGGAGGATTCCTTCGCAGAGCGCCGCCGTCCAGTCGAACGCCCGTGGTCGGGATATCTGGATCCCTCCGGGTGCTGGGGTGTGGTGGCTGGATCCGGTTGGCCAGCTGGTCTCGACAGATCGGGTTCTCTCCTCTCCAGGCGTTGGACGACCTGAAGAACCCGATCCATCGCTTCCCCCAAGCTGGCCACCATTGTGGAATGCTCCTGGACCTGTGCCACAACTCCAGGCATGCGCTCCTCTCCCGCTGACTCCATAACGGGTGGGTGATTCTGTGATGAGTGTGATAGAAGGAGGGTAATCACCGAATGCAGAGTTTATTCCGTCGTACACAAATAGCGCTTTATAGCGACAAGCGAAACAGGCACAGGGGAAAATCTACCCTGGCAGTACAAGGTAACGGTAGCCCCAACAATAACAGGCACAGGGGAAAATCTATCCTGGCAATACAAGGTAACGGTAGCTCCAACAATAACAGGCACAGGGGAAATATCTACCCCGGCAATAATAAGGTACGAGTAGCTCCACCGAGCTACACTACTCTCACAAATAAACAATCACCCACAAAGACAAGGGGGGCAGAGGGAACACTTATACACGGAATAATGAGGGAATAAGAACCAGGTATGTGTGATTGACAAGACAAGACAAATTGAATGATGAATAATGGAGCGGCAGTGGCTAGTAATCCAGTGACGATGAACGCAGAAGCCTGCCCGATCAAGGAGGGGAGGCAGCCTCGGCGGAAGTCGTGACAACATTAGGCAACATACATTGGTTTAACAATATTTCATGACCCATGGAATTAATTAATCCATATTCAGATTTAAGGTCGCCTATAAAATAATGCCTCTAATAGTAATAAAAACTGCACTTAGTCATATATTATCTCAAAATGTAGTCTGAACATGTGGGAAACATTGTGGAAGGACCTGGATTAATTGAACTTTAAGAAAACCACCACCACCTGAAAACACATTCACTTGTGCCTGGTAGAGTAAACAGCAAGTTAAAGAAAAAACTATTGGAAATTCCTGTTTGAGTTGTTAGTAATAGGACTTTAAGATTAAATAATTGTTTCTACATGTTTTTCTAGAAGAGACAGTTAAAGAGATAATTGAAACCTTCATGGTGCTTTAAAGAACCCTTTCCTAAGTTTCTATAAAGGTTCTGGGAACTAGTGACAGGTTGCCACTTATCAAACCAATCAAATATTTTGCATAGATGGAGCTTCAAACAGAGGTTGTGTTTCTGGAAAATGTTCAGCAGTAAGCTAGCTATCATAAGATACAAAACTAACGGTGAGTGTTAGATGCCAGCCCTGCGATTCAAATGCAAAATCTCATACTGAACCTCTTTAGACTTCCAATACTCACGACAATGAAATTAGATTTGGAAGGAAGGCCTTGCGAAACTACAGGACAGATGACGGCATATGTCATTTGGCCAGTGCATAAGAAAATTGACAGTCAGGCAGTTGATAAGATGGCATATCTTTATGGTGGATGCACTAATGGCATTCCATAGGAACATTACATAGACTTGTAAAAATGTCCATCTGAACTGAATTATGAAACAATTATTAAAGTTGAGGGAGACAGTTACATCATTGAGACACATATTTGCCAGACATCAACCTGCAGTATTCTGACCCAATCATATTTTTTGTCTGGTTTGTTGTTCTCTCAGATTCCAGAGGGACCTGTTAGCACTAACATGCAAGGCTCTGTAATAACGACACATACATCACTCTACCAATTGAAGGTGTCAAACAACACACACACAATCAGTCCGTCACACAAACACAAACACACACACACGATTCTCAAAAGCATATTGCATCAGCAAAACTCAACCTGTGCTTTGTGACTGATGTCACTGGGACTATATTGTCTCTACTGGGTAAGTGAACAACTCTTTAATGATGCTAGTTTGACTTGTTTAAAGTTTCTCATAATAACAAATGTGTATGCCATCTGTAAATACGAATTGAATTGTTAAATTACGAGCCTAGTTTGTTTAGCCACGGAAAAAGACAGGAACTTCCCGCTAGCCATGATTGGCAGAGATAAAGGATGGGCTGGACATGCTGAGAGATTGGTCTGCCATGTAGCATGCTTCTGTCTATAACATGAGCTGCTCAGTATGTATATAATAATATATAATATGCCATTTAGCAGACGCTTTTATCCAAAGCGACTTACAGTCATGTGTGCATACATTTTTACGTATGGGTGGTCCCGGGGATCGAACCCACTACCCTGGCGTTACAAGCGCCATGCTCTACCAATTGAGCTACAGAGGTCCATGTGTAGGACCATGTGTATGTGTAGGTAATCCTTTCGACAGCTGCTTTTTTAACAGATATCATGAAGAACTGCAAAAGTGTTGCTAATGCTCTCCACTTTCTGGAGGACGATCATGCCATGCTGACTCTCTCTGACTCTGAAAATGAATCAGACGTTGAGGAAATCCCTGATTTAGGTCAAAACATTTTCATTGAACCAGACATTGTAGAATCTTCTGAAATGGCGATCAACAGTGTTGTTGTCAAGGAAGAAGATGACCAAGTTTTGAAATCAGTGGAATTCCCGGTGGTAGCAGAGTTTGATATCTAAGGAGATGGAGAAAATTCTGGCGTTTGATTGCATAAATGCAGAGGGAGTAGAAAAGAGAACACACAGAAGGCTGTTGTATAAAACACCTGTCTCCGGATTACATCTTCAAACTAAGGGCAACCATGGCATCCGTGACAGAGAGGGAGAAGGGTTCATCCATGTATACGGGTAAGAGAGTCTAGCTAGTTACATTTTCAGATATTATACGTTTCTAATTTTGTCAGAAAGTCATTTCCATTGCAAGTTAAAGCGTACTGTTAGCTAGCTAGCTAATGTTAGCTGGCTGGCTCACTAGCTAACGTTACATATATGATCTGTGTAGTAATATTGTTTGTATCTCAGAAAGCCAATTGCATTACTAGTTATAGCCTAATGTTAGCTAGCTAGCTAACATCGAACCTAGTTGGTTAGCTTTAGCTACCTGCAGAGTCATGCATGGTGGCTATCTATGACAATCAGTTTGTATTGCTAGTATTATGGGTTAGGATTATTGCCACATTTAAAACAACTGGGATCTCGGAACTTGGAACTCTGAAATCTCTGACTTCAGTGTGTTCAAGACAACTGGGAACTCGTAAAAAAACGAGTTCCGACAGGGAAATATTGCTTTGAATGGTCATCCAACTCGTAATTACAACTCGGGAACTCTGGCCTATTTCTAGAGCCCCGACTTTCCGACCTGAAGATCACTGACGTCATGATTTGACCTCAGTATTTTTCCAAGTTCCCAGTTTTCGTTAAAGCACCATTAGGTTCATTGTTTAGCTAGCTAACTATCTACATGTCTAAACAAAAGATTCCACTTTGCCAGATGATTACATGACCCATCAAGTTAGCCAGGTGTGTCTGGGGGTGATTACGGTCATCTATTGTATTTCATGAACATGACCCATCCACTTAGCTAGATGTGGCTGGGGGGTGGTTATATCATTTATTTCGCATAACCCATCAATTTAGACAAGTGTGTCTAGGTAAGAATCATCTAATAATTATATAATATTTATACAATATTTATCTGGACACTTTCTATTTTTGATTTTGCTACTATGCAAATATGCAAGTAACCATTTCACTGTACCGTTGACACCTTCTGTATCATGTACATGTGACAAATAAACGTTGATTTTATTTGAGAGACGGTAATGTGAAGATCAATGTGACCTACACCAAAGTCAGATTAGGATATAGGCCAAGGACTAGATAAAGTGTATTTTTGCTACTACTTTCACCACTTTTAGTCTTGAAATATTTGGTTGCTTACTACACTACCTTACTCTGTTTAGCACATGGCCTCACGTGAACCCTTAAAGAGATAGATAGGGCTTAATTAAGAGGGTGTGAAAGATGCTGGGTGTAGACAAAGAAGAGCTCTCCAGTAGGTGTACCAAAACATTCAAGGGCCATTTTCTCAAAAGTGGGGTTAAAAGTTTATCAACTTTCAAAGCAGAATTACTTTCCCATTGTTCCTCAACTGCAGTGCATGACATCCCATTTTTTAACTCTCTACTTTTATCCAATGCAAAAAACACTATTTCAAATTTTACTACATAGGACCGAATCGAGCCGGTCGGTCACATTTGTAAATGTTAGTAAGCTAGCTAGTTATTCAAACATTTATAAACCACTTTTATAGTATGTAATAATTATTCATCTGCATTTCTTACGGTTTGGGGTTTTAGGCTGGGTTTCTGTATAGCACTTTGTGACATCTGCTGATGTAAAAAGGGCTTTATAAATACATTTGATTGATTGATTAATTCATAAGATCATAAGATGTTTAATAAATATCCTTATAAACCATTTACTAATCATTTGTAAAGTAGTTTTGCAGACCCTAATCTAAAGTGAGGACTATTCATACTTTCTTAATACTTAAATATAAATGTTTTGAGTTACAAGTGTAATTTCGCACAAAAAGATGGACATGCCATTGGTAGACATTCCATTAGTACCTGATGCTCCTTAAGGTCTCAAAATGACCTAGAACGTATTCATAGTTAAACAACAAGCACACAACACAGAGGATGTTAAAGGAAATATACTGAACTTTTTATTCCAAAACAGTCACACTGTTGTAGTAGTGTGATGTGTAACTTCAGACTCTCTATACTGAGTAAAGTAATGTTTTTAGTCCGAAAATGCTAATATTAACGTTTCTTGGCATTACTTTTCTACCAAAAACTAAAGTGTGGATTGCTGTCACTCGTTGGAGCAGTCCATAGACTGCTTACGAAATAGGGAAACAATTAACTGAATAGATCATTTTGCTTTACTATCCCATTAGGTTTCAAGAGTTACTATCTTTAAAACCCCCTAGAGTCGAATGATGCTTTAAGAAGACAATTTAAGTTACATAACAAAAAAATCCCCATCAAACCTTCAGTTTAAGCTAGAGATATCTGTTCAATCCACCACTTCCGCCAGTGTCACACTTCCGCATCTACGGTGAAAGGTTGCAGAGCTAAAGCGAGTTTGTCAGACCATGAGACATCCCGAAAACTGGTCTTCTCACGGAAACGTCTATAGCGTTCGAACCATTTGGGCTACAAACTAATGTGACCCCACAAGACGGCGGTTCATAAGAACAAGGTCAAGCAGCAGACATTGGGGACAACAAAGCTACAGACCGGCAGAGGGCGAAAACGACTCTCTACTGACCGGGATGACCGCCAACTCATTCGAATGTCACTCAACAACTGTAGGATGACATCAAGTGACCTACAAAAAGAATGGCAAATGGCAGCTGGTGTGAAGTGCACAGCGAGGACGGTTCAAAACAGGCTCCTAGGGGCAGGGCTGAAGTTGTGCAAAGCTAGAAAAAAGCCCTTCATCAATGAGAAGCAAAGAAGAGCCAGGTAGAGGTTTGCAAAAGACCATTAGGATTGGACCGTAGAGGACTGGAGTAAGGTCATCTTCTCTGATGAGTCCAACACCTGGTCGTCTATGGTTAGACGGAGACCTGGAGAGGCCTACAAGCCACAGTGTCTCGCACCCACTGTGAAATCTGGTGGAGGATCGGTGATGATCTGGGGGTGCTTCAGCAATGCTGGAATCGGGCAGATTTGTTTTTGTGAAGGACGCATGAATCAACATTTACATTTTAGTCATTTACCAGACGCTCTTATCCAGTGCGACTTACAGTTAATGAGGGCATACATTATTATTACATTTTTTTAATAGTTTTTTTTTTTTTTTCATACCCCTCGTGGGAATCAAACCCACAACCCTGGCGTTGCAAACGCCATGCTCTATCAACTGAGCTACATCCCTGCCGGCCATTCCCTCCCCTAACCTAGACGACGCTGGGCCAATTGTGCACCGCCCCATGGGTCTCCCGGTCGCGGCCAGCTACGACAGAGCCTGGATTCGAACCAGGATCTCTAGTGGCACAGCTACCACTGCGATGCAGTGCCTTAGACCACTGGGCCACTCGGGAGGCAGCCACGTACAAGGTTGTCCTAGAAGAAAACTTGCTTCCTTTTGCTCTGACATTGTTCCCCAACTCTGAGGATTGGTTTTTCCAGCAGGACAATGCGCCATGCCACACATCCAGGTCAATCAAGGTGTGGATGGAGGACCACCAGATCAAGACCCTGTCATGGCCAGTCCAATCTCCAGACCTGAACCCCATTGAAAACTTCTGTAATGTGATCAAGCGGAAGATGGATGGTCACAAGCCATCAAACAAAGCCGAGCTGCTTGATTTTTTGAGTTTGAGTTGAGTTTGAGTTTGAGTTTATTTTTACAGGGACAGTGCACATTAATCAACGTTTCAGTAAAAGTGCCGGTTTTAGCCAGCCGGCTAATTTTCAACCGCAGTCCCTGGGCAGGTTATTAAAAACAATTACAATATAGACAATAACAACATAGAACAATACATAGCATACAGACAGAGCAACATAGAACAAAAAGCAGCAAGACAAAATTCATAAAAGCAACAAAGTGTTTCCACACCTCACAAGTTACAGACAACAGACATGGAAAGCGGCAACACACAGCTAGGGACCATGTTCACAAATCTGATTGACCTTTAGCCATGTCTTCAAGCATTTTGTGAAAGTGTGATATGTGGTGCAGTTGTGTGTGTCTGATGGCAGTGTATTCCAGACATGGGAAGCTCTCACAGAAAAAGCGGATTTACTAAAGGTGCTTTTCCTTAGGGGAACTACACAGTCACCTCTCATGGCAGACCTTGTGGATCTGCTGCCATATGTTTGGGTTTTCTGTTTAACAAAAATACTGTGTGGAGGGGGAGCCAAGCCATTTAGGATCTTGAATACAAGACATGCATCGGTGTATTGCACAAGATTTTCCCAACTCAGGAGCTCATGCTTTCTAAGGATGTGACAGTGATGATGGCTATTGGGCTTCCTATCAAGCACTTTGAGAGCCTGTTTGTAGACAGACTGAATAGGTCTTACTGTTGTACAGCAAGCTTGGGCCCAACTAGTCAAGCAGTATGTTAAGTGGGGGAGTATCATAGATTTGAAGTACAGTTTTGCTACCTCTGTAGTCAAACAATTTCGTATAAATCGGAAATTAGCTAGGTTGAATTTGGTTATTTGAATTACCTTTTCACATGCTTTTAAAAGAGAGGTTGGAATCAAGTATGATGCCAAGGTACTTAAAATCAGATACCCCCTGGAGCTTCTCCCCTGACACATAGACTTCTGGCTCAGTAGCATCTGTTGCCCTCTTTGTGAAGAACATGCAAACAGTTTTTTTTTTGCGCCAGGAGTGGCATTAAGTCACCCAACATCAATGTGAAAGACTGGTGGAGAGCATGCCAAGACGCATGAAAGCTGTGATTGAAAATCAGGATTATTCCACCAAATATTGATTTCTCAACTCTTCCTTAGTTAAACCATTAGTATTGTGTTGTTTAAAAATGAACATTAACTTATTTTCTTTGCATTATTCGAGGTCTGACAAGCCTGCATCTTTTTTGTTATTTTGACCAGTTGTCATTTTCTGCAAATAAATGCTCTAAATGACAATATTTTTATTTTGAATTTGGGAGAAATGTTGTCAGTAGTTTATAGAATAAAACAAAAATGTTAATTTCACCTAAACACATACCTATAAATAGTCAAACCAGAGAAACGTATATTTTTGCAGTGGTCTCTTAATTTTTTCCAGCGCTGTATATACAGTACCAGTCAACAGATTGGACACACCTACTCATTAATACAGGACACACTTCAAAACCTTGTTTCTTTATCTTAAAAAAATTGTCAGATTATAACCCTCCCTGCCCCTTACCCACTGTCACCCCGAACGTCTTAGACTCCAGAGAATACCTTTTAAGGCAGAGTAAAAAGTGCGGCACAGCGAAGCAAAGTGTGAAAATAGTCTATAGGTTATATATGTCAACCTGAATCACATTTCAGTAGTAATGAAGGAATAGAAATCCACAGGAGAAAAACTGGTTGGTTCGTCAGATGGTGTGTAGGCTACATCTCCCTGTTTTAGGTTGACAAAATTAGCAAAATATTTACATTACTGTAAGAAAATCGAATTAGCATAATTAAAAAAATCCCCATAAAAATATGTCTGTTTAAGCGAGAGATATCTGTTTTTCTTGCATGGGCTGCATCCCAATCGACCACATCCGCCAATATCGGCATCTGCCAAAAATCGGTCTGTAGCATCCGAACGGTCTCATGAACACAAACATGTCAGTGATTTTGCTCTACGACCCCCACAAGCGTCACAGGACTCATCTGAAGTCGGTACCGCCGATCTGCCAACTTCTGTCTGTAATGTCCGAACAGTTTGGGCTACACACTAATATGACCCCTCTGTGGAAAGGTGAGTATGTTTTGCTCTAGGACGCCCACAAGCCTCACAAGCCACACCTGAAGGTAGCCCATTACCAGCTTAAAACATTTAAGAAGTACATATGGAAGTAGTTTAGTGCCCCCCAAAAAAGGGGTGAAATATGTGTAAAAGAAATTCAATCGTACTTATATCTCTCAGATATAGGAAAGCCTTCAAAACAAACTTACTTCAGATTAATTTTTTTACTATGTGTTTTACCATGTATTAATCTGTTATTCAATGCGTTTCTATGGGCTAATAGCAGTAAGACCAAATTCAATGTTTTTATAAATGTTTTTGATACCTAAAGGGGTCCTAAAATTCTAAATCAAAGATAAATTATCCTTGGTATGACTATCTTAAAACAATTCCATGTGGAGTGGAGAAGTTGAGCCTCATGCTTCAACGCTCTTAGTTGTTGCAGATATTGACCCACTATGCTGTTTACTTTCTGCATCTACGTCAAATTGCTGAGTCTACCTTTAAGGAGCAGCAGGTACTGCTGGAATGTCTACCAATGGAATGTCCGTCTTTTTGTGAGAAATTACACTGGTCACTCAAAACATTTATAAAGTAGCAAGAAAGTATGAATAGCCCTCACTTTAGATTTGGGACTGCAAAAATATTTTACTAATGATTTGTAATTGGTTTATAAGTACCAATATTAAAGATATACTATTAAAGATGCACTCCGCCATTTCCCGGTTGCAAATATTCTGATAGTTCCCATCATTTCAATTTATGTGACAAAACAAGTAAGTTAAGTGTAGAGAATCATTGTACCATCTAAACCACTGTGAAACACATTTTCCATATCAGAAAATATTGTATTTTCGGCTGTTTGAAGCTGGTTTACCAAACCAAAAGTAAAAGACTCAAAAACTAAACTTACGAACGGGAAGCATAGAAATATGCACATAGAACAAATCTAATGCTTCTTAGACTTGCTTCCAATGAGAATGACAGAGCTATAACTCACATTTCTATGTGAATTTGGTCGGGTTGCCCAGAAAGTTACATATTGCAGCTTTAAACAACTTATTAATTATCTTATGAATCATTATTAAATACTTTAAAAGTTGTTTATAAATGTGTGAATAACTAGCTTATTAAAATGTACAAATGTTGGAGTAATTATATATAAATGATGAATAAACTTTTTACTAATCCATTATAAATGCTTTATTACAAGGTGTAATTATAAAGTGTTACCCAATCTCTATATTCATTCAGACTCAACAGCATCTGAGAGAGCTGCTCTGGAATGACCCCTGACCTGGCAGCACTCTGACATGAATGTAGTGAGAGTAGTGGTAGTGTTCATACCCAGTACGTTGAGGTTGAAGTGTCTGCTGCGGTCTCCCTGTGCTGCTGTGTTTCCATCAGTTCAGCCAGGTGATAGCAGGAAGAGGGATGCCAGAGGCCTCACAGGTTAGAGACACAGGGGTTGTTCACCACCACACTCACATTTTCTGGGACCTGGTTCTGACCACAGATCCTGGGGGGAGACTGGAGGGACAAAACACATTCGTATATTAACACACATATACAAACACATCACGTACAGAATGTGGACCCAAATGGCAGATAAACATGAAGGCATGAAGACATCATACAATACAACTCGGGGGAAAAAAACAAAGTCGAATCATGATGACGTCAGTGATCCCAGTTGTCTTGAACTCACTGAAGTCAGATTTCCCAGTTCCGAGTTAACAGTTGTTTTGAGCGTGGCAGAAATCATTCTGGATTGACAGCATGACCAATGCTGAATGTATCATTTTAAGCTTGGAAAAGAGACCGTTAAACCAAGACATGGGACCACACCCCCAATCCACTGAATAACAGGCTAGTGATTGCTTTGCAATGCTTGCAGTTAGCCTTTGATTCCTTCCAAACCACTCATAGTTGAATTTGCGATTTCCAACTTGTTGTGTAATGTTTATGTCCAATGGCCAATGAGCACCGATACGTTTTATCAATTATTTCTCTTCATATGAAAAGGATTGAAAAGGATTTGCCAGTAGATTGTCAGCTTGATTCAAGATGATGACTGCTTGCCTAGCTAGCTAGCTTGCTAGCTAAGATTTCGAAAGTATGATGTTGACATGATCAGTCCAATCAAAGCTACGGTAGATATGAAGTGATTTTATCTGTGGCCAATGACCTTGAACACTTCTAATATAAATCTATGGCAGCATCCCAGGAGGCTTGAACTGCCTAGCTCTCCCTGTAATTCTGCAGTGACGTAGTGTCCCAATGAGTGACAGAACACTGAGCCAATCACGGCGCAACTAGAGAAAATGACCAACGCCTACGCTCTGTGCTTTCGCTGGCTGCCCCCCCACCACAGAAACACTGAGCTAGGCTGAAACATCTGGAGCATTTTGGAGCTTTCTTACTCAAGAGACCATGTTTGTATGCAGCTTTGTTAATGCAATTTTTTTTTTTACATTGTTTGGAAACTGATATGTAACACAAATTAATGCCAAAATAACATGCGGCTCCAGTCCAGACCCAGACGTCAGCCCCTCTCCAGGTTCGTTGTCTCCCACACCAGGGTCCAGACAGGGCTTGGTACTTCGTGGGAGGAAGGAGAGGGGAAGCAGCGCGCCGAGGTCCAGACCAGACCAGGGGCGCAACAGGGAGGCGGAGAGTAAGTGGTCGTCACGCAATTTTGCATGGTGTGGTTCCCAATCAGAGGCAGCTGTCGCTCGTTGTCTCTTGTCTCTGATTGGGGACCATACTTAGGCAGCCTATTGGCACGATTGAGTTGTGGGATCTTGTTCCATGTAAGGTATGTTGTTTGTGTCTACCTTGGACTTCACGTTTCGTTTAATGTTTTGTCAAGTGTTTATTAAGTTTAAATAAACATGTATGCATATCACTCTGCGCCTTGGTCTGACCCGTCTATGAACGAACGTGACACAGGCAGAAATCTGTCCCGTATGACGTAGCACTGTGATAAAGTCGATCTCACTACACTGGAAGTTAATAGGAATACTACTTTAAGATCGCGACAATGTCTATCATACATATCAGATTTCAATATTGGCCGATGTCATAACTCGGGAGGATGTCTTCTCTCGAATGAGCCATTGATCATATTTTAGTGATATTCCTACCTCGAGAAATGTGTAATTTAACGGAGGGTCTAGCACATTTTTCCTATCAGTCTGCCTCTTTAGTCCAGGGTGCATTGCATGGTGCTGTTGCCAGAGATGTTATAGAAAGGAGATAGGAATCCAATGAATGAAGGAACGTATAACGCCCCACACAGCCGACTGTCAACCAATCGCGTTCACATTGTCTTGCTGCGTCATGCGGTTGCTGAGCTAATCGTCACTTAACCCTTTCTCTGTATGTCGAGAAATGTGCCTATTCTCCTCAAAAGTACGTAATGTCACGATTCCAAAGCTACACGATATTACAGATAGCAAGGTCATTAAAGATTTGTAATGTTGTACTTCCTGTTGACGAAATACTTGCTAATGTTGGGTTTTTAACATAGCGCCCAATAGACTCCCATTCACTCCATGAAGGAGGGCGCTCCTTGTCCCAGAATCACCCAGAATGCACCGTTCAGCCCATTGACATTATATGGACAACGTTTCCCATCTCCTCACAAGTATATCTGCGTTGCGAATGTTAGACTCCAGTCTCTGAGGCACATCGATCTGCAGGTTGAACATGGTGAAATTGTAGACTCCTAAATTGATAGTGCAGTTTGCTTAGGCGATTTTATAGCAAACTAGCTACTTTACATGCTATTGATATGTTTGTACAGGCAAATAAAACTGTACAGGCAAATAAGTCTGAGAGAAAAGCAGCAAAAACTCTAGCTATTGTTGTTTTCACCTATCTAAGTTGTTGGATTTCTTTTATTTTTATTTTTTTTCTTTTAGCAAATTTAGTCATCACTTTTCATCAGTTTTTTGCCACTTGTTAATTCCTTAATTTAATCCAATAATTTATGCTTTCTTTTATCCATGGTTCAAAGTAACAGCTAAACATATTTTAACTCTGAAGTTAAGGCATGTATAGTTCCTATGTTTTTATTCCCTAGTTTAACATAGTTATGTTATACTATTTTGTTGTAATTGCTTCTTTCATGTAACAATATACTGACATTACTCATCTCAGTGTTGTCATCATTGATACATGTGGTGTTGATGCAGAATGATTTGGATGGATTGGAATGGAATGACTTGGAGAAGGCATAAGAAGGCAAGAGCTTCTTTTATAAAATACATTGTAGTCAATTTGGTTTGTATATTCCAAATACCAAAGTCTGTGGTTGTTCCATGTTATTTAATGATAGAAAATAAGTATTCTAAATTGTACATTTTGAGTACGTCATGGATCATTCTGTATGTTGTTTAACATAACCCTCTAGTGGCTCAATTGGGACACAACGTCTTCAACAAGTGCAGTGAAGTTGAAATGTACAATAATGCATGATATCAGATAACTTCCAGGTCTAACTCAATGGTGTATTGTAGTAGTTCATGGTGAAATGTAAGAATATGCAATTATGGATAAAACTGTAATGTTCAGTAATAAACCATTTGTAAGGCATTTACAGTTTGCTCACCATTTATTAATCATTACTGACAGATTTGTTAAATGTTAGTCAGCTAGGTATTTTCACATTCATAAATAACTACTATATGCATTAAAGATTCATAGTGTCAGATTGCTGCCAGGTCAGGGGTCATGCCAGAGCAGCTCTCAGATGCTGTTGAGTCAGAATGAATATAGAAATATGGTACCACTTTATAATAACACCTTGTAATAAAGAATATTTAATGGATTAAGAAATAGTTTATTCATTTATTTATAATTACTCCCACATTTGTGTTACTAAGCTAGTTGTTCACACATTTATAAAGAACTTTTATAGTATGTAATACTACGATGTTTAATAAATGTCCTTGTAAACCATTTACCAATCATTGGTAAAGTTGTGTTGCAGTCCCTAAAGCGAGGACTATTCATCCTTAATAAACGTTGAGTGACCATTGTAAATTCTCACAAAAAGATGGATATGCCATTGGTAGACATTCCAGCATTACCTGATGCTCCTTAAGGTCTCAAAATGACCTATAACATATCAATGGTTAAACAATAAGCACACAACACAGAGGATGTTAAAGGAAATATATGAACATTTTATTCCAAAACAGTCACACTGTTGTAGTAGTATGCTGAAAGTAGTAGAAGTAAGTTTTGTCTGAAAATGCTAACATTTGTGTTTGTTTGCAGTGACTACCAAAACCAAAGTGTGGATTGTAGTCACTCATTAGATTAGTTCATAAACTGCTTACAGGGTAAGGGAACCAATATATAAATACATCATTTAACTGAACATTATATGTTTAAAGGGTTACTCCCTTCAATACATCACAAGTGAAGTTGTCCAAATTCTTATGGCTTCTTCAAATGGGGGGACTAGATACATAAGGTGTTCTAATTTATGTATGAAAACACCCTCAAATAAAAGGTGGCATTCTATAATGTCGCCTCATATTAAACATTTGATGTCAAATCCAAAAATTATTTGTACATGGTACAGGCTCTAAAGAAGTTTACACAGCCATCTAAACAGCCGTCGGCAACACAGCCAAGGAGTACAAAACTAAACTTAATAATGGGAAACATAGTAATAGCTTACATAGAACAGATCTACTGCTTCTTAGACCTGCTTTCAATGAGAATGACAGCTCTATAACTCATATTTCTATGTGAATTTGGACGGGTCACCCAAAAAGTTACATATTGAAGCTTTAAATATTTTCTTCATCATTTATCATTACACACACATTTGTTTTAGTTAGTTATTCACACATTTATGAACAACTTTTGTAGTGTTCATACCCAGAATGTTGAGGTTGAAGTGTCTGCTGCGATCTCCTGCGCTGTTGTGTTTTATCATTAATGCATATAGTAGTTATATATCAATGTGAAAATACCTAACTTACTAACATTTAACAAATGTGGGAGTAATGATTAATAAATGGTGAGCAAACTGTAAATGCCTTACAAATTGTGTATTACTGAACACTATAAAGTGTTAACCTTGATTGCATATTCTTGCATTTTACCCTCAACTACTTACACAATAGACCATTGAGATAGACTTGGACGTTATCTGATATCATGCATTATTGTACATTTCAACTTTACCACTCTTGATGAAGGCATTGTGTCCCAATTGAGCCACTAGAGGATGATGTTAAACAACATATAGAATGAATCTTGACGTCCTCGGAATGTACTATTGGAATACTTACTTTTTATAATTAAATAACATGGAACAACCACAGACTTTGGTATTTGGAATTTTTTTTAAACCCTAAATTACTACAATGTCTTTTATAAAACAAGCTTATGCCTTCTTATGCCTTCTCCAAGTCATCCCATTCCAATCCATCCATATCATTCTGCATCAACACCACATGTATCTATGATGACAACACTGAGATGAATAATGTCAGTGTATTGTTACATGAAAGAAACAATTACAACAAATATATTACAAAACATATCAAACCTATGTGTGTCATATTTAGGAATAAAAACATAGGAACTATGAACGTCTTAACTTCAGAGTTAAAATAAGTTTAGCTGTTACTTTGAACCATGGATAAAAGAAAGCATAAATTATTGGATTAATTAAGGAATTAGCAAGTGGCAGACTGCTGATGATAAATGATACAAATTGGTCAATTAAAAATAAAAGTATACAAAAATAAAATGGAATCCAACAACTTAGATAGGTGAAAACAACAATAGCTAGAGTTTTTGCTGCTTTTCTCTCTGACTTATTTGCCTGTATAGTTTTAACACCAGACACACTGGCAGCCTCTTTTGAAAATACCTTTCTGGCCTGTGATATGGCCACCACAAATATTTTCAAATAAAGTGGTATAATAATAGAGCACGGGACAAACATTGTAATTACAAAGTCAATTCTATTACCCAAGACTGACCCTTCTAGAGAAATACATTCTTTCAAACACCTACTGGGTACCTGTACATTTACAAATATTTTTGCAATAGCAGCATCGTATATGATACAACAACACCAGGTAATGGATATACAATACATAATTCTTGTTTTTGTTATTTTAGAGTGGTACAATAAGGGATCACACACAGCAACATAACGGTCAATAGATATCAAGACCAAACTGCCCACAGATAAAGAAGAACACAAACTAGTGATGTAGAAATAAAACCCACAGAAATATTCCCCAAAACCCCAGCATGGTTCCATTATTGCTACAGTCGTTACTGGTATCACAATCAGTCCCACCAGGAGATCTGCCACAGCCAGAGAGAGGATGAGCAGGTTGGTTGGAGTGTGGAGCTGCTTGAAGTGAGAGATGGAGATGATCACCAGTATGTTCAAAAATACTGTAACTGCTGAAATCAATGAGAAGAAGATGTACAGTGTTATGTAGATAGATGTCGATAGCAAAGCCTTTCTGCAAGAAGAGTTTCTGTCTTGAAAACAGTATTGAACATCTTCCTGTGTCTCCATTTGTAATAAAGGGTCCAAATGCTGAGGTCCTGCTCCTGCTTGGTCCTGTGTGTGACCCTGTCAGGTCAGCCTTCTGACAAACTCTGAGCTCTGCCTCTCTATTTATCCCTGAATGACTGACACACACTCCCCTCCCCAGCGTCTCTCTGCACACACACACACACACACACACACACACACACACACACACACACACACACACGAGTGAGCACAGAATTGAACAAACGGTGTGATAAACAAATCATTTGTGAAAGCATGATGTAATGTAAAACAAGATTGTATGTTGCTATGGCCACCTAGCCTGTCCTTCATTCTTCAGTTAGACATCAGAGAAAAGGTATATTTTCTCAACTGAGCATTTTAATGGAGAAAATATAGTATGGTTGATGTTTTGGTCACTCAAAGGCTAGTTTACATGGGAAACAGGATAACTGTGTAAGACTACGTGTTTTGGTTGATGTCAGTGCTCAGTTTGGACCATAATCCACAACCTCAGGAGACATGACAGCACACCACATGTCAGCTAGTCAGTGTGGAGGAAAGCTGACAGTAAGGAAGTTGATGAGAGGGTATAACTTTATGGTTTACCCGCTTATAGCACATGCAATCAAAATGAATTGTGCCATTCCATAGGAACATCCCGTAGACTTGTAAAAATGTCCATCTGAACTGAATTATGAACCATATTTCTTATAGTTGAGGGAGACTTTGTGTCAGTTACATCATGGGGACAAATACTATTTGTCAGACATCAGATCAACCACACTGTATTCTGACCCAATCACCCCTGATGTATTTATTCCATTTCTGGTGTTTTCTTGTTTAATCTGAAAAAAAGTGACTACGAAATGTGATTTCCAGTTCAGTTGAGTTGTATCGATCAATGATCTCAAAAGCACTTTAAGTAATTAGGAACAATTCAAAATATACTGGGAATATTTTCACATGACCCTCCCCTTGTACTGTAAAAAGAAAGTACACACCCTTCCCCCTCATAGAATTAACTCTAAATAATGCTCATGACTATAAATAATAACTGTGTTTAAAAACGTGGGTATCGACTTTGCCACTTTGGCATGCTTTTGTGGCACAGTCGATGCCACGCAGGGCTACGGTCCAGAAGGTTGAGGGCTCGTCGACCACCACGGATGAGCTCAATCTCCCTGCATGTTTCATTAGGCCTACAATACGATCAGAGCCGGCTGCAGACAATGATCAGCTAGTGGGATATCAGATTTCCAACATTTACATTTACATTTACATCATTTAGCAGATGCTCTTATCCAGAGCGACTTACAAATTGGTGCATTCAACTTATGATAGCCAGTGGGACAATCACCTTCTTTTTTTTATGGGGGGTGGGGGAAGAAGGATTACGAAGAGCCTTCTAATGCTTCGAAGTCTTGAGTTTTGAAAGGATCATACAGCACTAATCATTTTGTGTTTTCTTACGGATTGTTCCACTGTTTGGCATAAGTCTTGTTTCTCCAAAACAACGGATATACAGAGGGTGGATTCAAGTGTAAGTTTCCATCTAGAAATGTTGGGCCACTTGTAAAATACCAACAAATGCAACATTGTGGCTATACAATTCCATTAGTTCTATGTTTCTGCTAATATATGGCTTCAATTGTCTTGCCACTAATACCAGGAATCCAGCAGAGAAGAAACCTGTACATCTGATCAGGAGTACGTGCTAGACTACACTAATGATATTGAAGACTCAGAAAATGTGATTTTTTAAAGATCTGAATTTTGAATTTCTGATGAAGTTCAGGAATCAGATGAAGGTCAAGAAGACACAATACAAACAAAATAGTCTACAATTCAAGTAGACTGTGAACCGTCACAATCCCAGGTCTACCTATATACAGAATCTTCACTGTGGAAAGAAAACAAGCACAACTTCTGTTTTGTTTGCGACAAGCCACAGCAAAAAATCCCAAGGCATTTCAAAAAGCATGAAAAAGACAACTCAGAAATAGAAATAGACCCCTCCAGGTTCGAAGACAAGACAGCTTGAACAACTTCAGAATAGAGGAAAGTTTCTTCACAACAATAAAGTTCTCAACGGTGGAACATGGGCCCTAAAGGTGAAAAGACTATTAAAGAAAGGGGAAACAGGAAAATATTAATATTTCCCTCATTGCAAAAGCATGGTTGTCTGCTTGGAGCTATGGAGGCATATGAAAAGATGTATCACCAAATCAGATGGTCCATCAGGTCAGGAGGCATTTTGGAGGCAAAGAGCTTTGGCCATGGCTGATGTGGCTCATCTCCCAAAAGAGACACCTGAAGGACTTGTCAAGATGTTCATCACAATGAGACCTTGGAGTATGCAAAGTTCTCATTCAAGAGGCTTGGATACGATAAGACACAGCACCAATATATTTCACAAAAAATCTGGGAACTTGGGGTGGTTGTTGGTCACCTTGAGAAAGTCAATGTCACTCATCACTGTAGCAGAATCCATCAAGCCAGACAATTTTTATGAAGTTATTGAAGCTGTCAAAGAAACTGGTAAGTTCAACGAAGGTGAAAATACCTATGGATTTCCTACACTTGTTGTGAAGTTAGGCAGTTCCCTAAAAGACGAGGCAGAAATGTTGGAATGTCTGTCAATAATGGCTGATGATAATGAGTTGATAAAGAATGCCAAGGGCTTTGTGAAGCTCTATACTAAGGCATGGTTTGGAAGTGTCTCACATGCTGCACGTTGCACAATCAGTGATGCCAAGCACAATAAACCAACAGCATTAGCCAAAAGAGAAGAAGTTAACCTCTACGGGATCGATGTCCCGTAGACAGGACGGTTGAGCTAACGTGCGCTAATGTGATTATTATGACTGTTGTAAGTAACAGCAAACTTTCCAGGACATAGACATGTTTTATATGTGCAGAAAGCTTAAAGTCTTGTTAATCTAACAAAACTCTCCAATTTACAGTAGCTATTACAGTGAAAGAGTACCATGCTATTGTTTGAGGAGAGTGCACAACAACAACAAAACTTATCATGGCAACTGCTTTGATACATTCACCTCTGAAGGTAAATAATGTACATACATTCAGTAATCTTGCTCTGATTTGTAATCCTAAGGGTCCCAGAGATAAAATGTAGTATATTGTAATGACCCTGTATTGTGTTCTGTGTTCATGGGTGTGTTATCGTTCTCATGGGTGCTAGCAGGGGTTAAATATGCCAGGACAGATGGAAAGGTTGGGGGGGTATGATGGGTAATCCCGCGGGGTTTTGGAATGGTTAAATAGGGGTTACGGTCTCATCTCTCTCTCTTCTGTTCGGGACCCTTGATTTGACATGTTATATTTGTGTATGTTCGAGGTTTAGCGGCGTGGGCTGTGGCCTGAACAATAGCCCATTCAGGAATAAACCTGTGTTCTGCCTGTACACCTGGTGCCCGTCTCTCTTTTACTTTATGACCCAGCTGGGTCATTACATTGGTGTCAGAAGTGGGATAGATCGAGATTAGGCGAGTTAGCTGTTTCAGTATAGGCCGTGGTTAGCTTTAGCGTGACTCGCATCTACGGTCATGATGATCGGGGCGAGGCGGAAAGTTAAGGAAGAGTCGGACAAAGTGTCCGTTGTGGGCTCGGGTGTACCCGGTCGGGAGGGTCAGGCGATGACGGCTGTAGAAGAGCTGGAGAGCCACATGGCGGGAGTTAAATTGTCAGTCAGCAAGATGGCAGAACGGGCGGGTTTTCCTTCAAACCGCTCGACCAGAACAGACGTCACGGCGACGGATATCGACGTCACCGCGTACGGAAATGGCTGGGCCTCCTTATGTAAACAGAGATGGCAGCGCCCCTATTGCCATTAGCCACGGTAGCGGCTAAACTTCCAAAGTTCAATGGACAAGGTAAATGGGAAGTTTTTTTTCACTCCAATTCGAGTTGTTGGCTAGAGCCGGGAGGTGGTCTGACGAGACGAAGGGGTTACAGCTTGCCCTGAGCCTGGCAGAGGAGGCGCGGAATGCCTGCTAACGCTAGCCCCGGACGAGAGGGGCGACTACGGTGCGCTAGTGGAGGCATTGGGGGGCCGTTTGGCAGCATGCACAGCCCAACATGCTGCGGATTGAACTGAATAACAAAAAGAGACTTCAGGGGGAATCATTAAAGGCGTTGGCAAGTGATATTCTGAGCCTGACCAGGCGGGCTTATGCAACTATGCCGATTGGGGTGCAAGACGAGCTGGCACGGGACAGTTTTATTAGAGCGCTCTCCCCCACCGAACTGGGTAAGCATGTTCAGATGTCGGACCCAGCATCTCTGCGGGCTGCAGTGGAGATAGCCGGGAAGGAGGAAGTTATCGACGCCGTTGAGGCTGTGTGGCTGAAAAACTGTCAAGGTCTGGACGAGAGACAACAGAGACAGTTAAAGCAGCTGCTGTTTGACTTTAAAGATAGCTTCGCTTGGGGGGAAGATGAGGTAGGGCAAACGCACCTGGTTCAGCACGACATCGACACTGGGGACAACCAACCCATTAAAATTCGGCCCCGTCGCATTCCCCCTTGCCAAGAGGGAAGCAGCAGCCACAGCTATTGCTGACATGTTGCGGGCTGATTTCATTGAGCCATCAGATAGCCCATGGTCCGCGCCGGTCGTCATGGTGCCTAAGAAAGGGGTAAACTTAGGTTTTGTGCGGACTACAGGGGCCTAAATTCTGTCACCACTAAAGACTCTTACCCCATACCGAGGATCGATGAGTCGCTAGACCACGTCAGAGGGTCCTCGTGGTTCTCTTCCCTTGATCTGCGCAGTGGCTACTGGCAGGTGCCCCTCTCGCCTGGGGCACGTGAAAAAACGGCCTTCTCCATGGATAGGGGCCATTGGCAGTTCAAGCTGCTGTGCTTCGGGCTTTGTAATGCTCCTGCCACCTTTGAGAGGCTCATGGACAGAGTGCTGGCGGGGGTTCCGAGAGACGAGTGTGTCGTGTACCTAGACGACATATTGGTACACGGCACGTCGTTTGAGGGGGCACTGGGGGCACTTAGGCGAGTGCTGGAGAGGATCTCGGGGGCGGGGCTAAAATTACACCCGGAAAAGTGCCATTTCATGCAAAGGGAGGTTGGCGTTCCTGGGTCATCAGCTGGGTGGTGAGGGTATCAGCACGATGCCAGACAAAGTGGAGGCTGTGAGGGGGTGGCCAATTCCAAGGGGAAAAAAATAGGTTAAGAGCTTCCTGGGTCTGGCATCCTACTATCGTAGGTTTGTGAAAGGGTTTGCGGTGTTAGCAGCTCCTTTGAACCACCTTCTCAAGAAGGACACTGTTTTTCAGTGGACCGAAGAGCACCAGCGGGCGTTTGAGGCCCTCAAAGCGTGCCCTGGTGGAGGCCCCTGTCCTGTCCTCACCAGACCCGAACCGTCCGTTTATCCTGGACACCGACGCTAAGCAATGAGGGCTTGGGGGCCGTGCTGGCTCAGCGTGGTTCTGACGGGGAGCACGTAGTAGCTTATTACAGCAGAACTTTTGATAAGGCTGAAAAACGCTACTGCGTGACAAGGAGGGAGCTTTTTGGCTGTCGGTGGCAGCAGTACGCCATTTCAAGTACTACCTGGGGGGCCTGCCGTTTGTGGTGCGGACGGATCACTCCGCCCTGCAGTGGCTTCTCTCCTTCAAGGAGCCAGAGGGTCAGATCGCCCGCTGGTTGGAGGAGCTGCAACCCTACGACTTCAGGTGGAGCACAGGGCCGGCCTTCGCCACAGCAATGCAGACGCCTTGTCCCGCCGCCCGTGTGCTGAGGGACGGCTGTGGGTACTGTGCCAAACGGGTGGAGCGAGAGAGGGAACTGTGCATGGAGGAGGGAGTCACCGCCACGGTGAGTCAGCTGAGGGTGACAGAGTGCCGGGAGCTTGAGGCTGTGGACGTCGGGGGAGTGGAGGCGTCGCCAGGAGGAGGACGCAGAGCTGCGTCCTGTGCTGGGGGTGGGTGGAAGAGAGAAGACGACCGCCACGGGGAAGTAGCCCCTCTATCACCAGTCACCAAAGGACTCTGGGCTGAAATTCTCAGTCCTTAGAGTGGCTGAGGGAGTGCTCCAGAGGGGGTGGAAAAAAGCCAGCTACTGGAGAAATGACGTGGCAGGTAGTGGTTCCCAAAAGGCTGCAAGGGAGCGTGTTACAGCAGCTTCACGGGGGAGTAGGCGCAGGGCATTTTGGGGTCTCCAAAACGTTAAAGCGCGTACGTAAAGGCTTCTATTGGGCCAGGCACAATGTCAAGACAACAGTGACCCATCCACTTACCTAGATGTGGCTGGGGGGTGGTTATAGCATTTCTTTCACATGACCCATCAATTTAGACAAGTGTGTCTAGGTAAGAATCATCTAATAATTATATAATATTTAAACAATATTTATCTGGACACTTTCTATTTTTGATTTTGCTACTATGCAAATATGCAAGTAACCATTTCACTGTACCGTTTACTCCTTCTGTATCCTGTGCATGTGACAAATACAATGTTATTTTATTTGAGAGACGGTAATGTGAAGAACAAAGTGAGCTACACCAAAGTCAGATTAGGATATAGGCCAAGGACTAGATAAAGTGTATTTTTGCCACTACTTTCACCACTTTTAGTCTTGAAATCTTTGGTTGCTTACTACACTACCTTACTCTGTTTAGCACATGGCCTCACGTGAATCCTTAAAGAGATGGGTAGGGCTTAATTAAGAGGGCGTGAAAGATGCTGGGTGTAGACAAAGAAGAGCTCTCCAGTAGGTGTACCAAAACATTCAAGGGCCATTTTCTCAAAAGTGGGGTTACAAGTTTATCAACTTTCAAAGCAGAATTACTTTCCCATTGTTCCTCAACTGCAGTGCATGACATCCCATTTTTTAACTCTCTACTTTTATCCAATGTAAAAAACACTATTTCAAATTTTACTACATAGGACCGAATCGAGCCGGTCGGTCACATTTGTAAATGTTAGTAAGCTAGCTAGTTATTAAAACATTTATAAACCACTTTTACAGTATGTAATAATTATTCATCTGCATTGCTTATGGTTTGGGGTTTTAGGCTGGGTATCTGTATAGCACTTTGTGACATCTGCTGATGTAAAAAGGGCTTTATAAATTCATTTGATTGATTGATTAATTCATAAGATCATAAGATGTTTAATAAATATCCTTGTAATCCAGGCATTTACTAATCATTTGTAAAGTAGTTTTGCAGACCCTAATCTAAAGTGAGGACTATTCATACTTTCTTAATACTTAAATATAAATGTTTTGAGTGACCAGTGTAATTTTGCACAAAAAGATGGACATGCTATTGGTAGACATTCCATTAGTACCTCATGCTCCTTAAGGTCTCAAAATGACCTAGAACATATTCATAGTTAAACAACAAGCACACAACACAGAGGATGTTAAAGGAAATATACTGAACGTTTTATTCCAAAACAGTCACACTGTTGTAGTATATTTACATTTACATTTTAGTCATTTAGCAGAGCGACTTACAGTTAGTGAGTTATTATTATATTATTATATATTATTATATATAACATGATTATTATAATATATATATTTTTTTTTTCATACTGGCCCCCCGTGGGAATTGAACCTACAACACTAGCGTTGCAAACGCAATGCTCTACATCCCTGATCCCCTAGTGTGATGTGTAACTTCAGACTCTCTATACTGAGTAAAGTAATGTTTTTAGTCCGAAAATGATAATATTAACGTTTCTTGGCAGTACTTTTCTACCAAAACCTAAAGTGTGGATTGCTGTCACTCGTTGGAGCAGTCCATAGACTGCTTACGAAATAAGGAAACAATTAACTGAATAGATCATTTTGCTTTACTATCCCATTCCGTTTCAAGAGTTACTATCTTTAAAACGCCCTAGAGTCGAATGACGCTTTAAGAAGACAATTTAAGTTACATAACAAAAAAATCCCCATCAAACCTTCAGTTTAAGCTAGAGATATCTGTTCAATCCACCACTTCCGCCAGTGTCGCACTTCCGCATCTACGGTGAAAGGTTGCAGAGCTAAAGCGAGTTTGTCAGACTATGAGACATCCCAAAAACTGTTCTTCTCACGGAAACGTCTGTAGCGTCCGAACCATTTGGGCTACAAACTAATGTGACCCAACAAGACGCCGGTTCATAAAAACAAGGTCAAGCAGCAGACATTGGGGACAACAAAGCTACAGACCGGCAGAGGGCGAAAACGACTCTCTACTAACCGGGATGACCGCCAACTAATTCGAATGTCACTCAACAACTGTAGGATGACATCAAGTGACCTACAAAAATTATGGCAAACGGCAGCTGGGGTGAAGTGCACAGCGAGGACGGTTCGAAACAGGCTCCTAGGGGCAGGGCTGAAGTTGTGCAAAGCTAGAAAAAAGCCCTTCATCAATGAGAAGCAAAGAAGAGCCAGGCTGAGGTTTGCAAAAGACCATTAGGATTGGACCGTAGAGGACTGGAGTAAGGTCATCTTCTCTGATGAGTCCAACACCTGGTCGTCTAATGGTTAGACGGAGACCTGGAGAGGCCTACAGCCACAGTGTCTCGCACCCACTGTGAAATTTGGTGGAGGATCGGTGATGATCTGGGGGTGCTTCAGCAATGCTGGAATCGGGCAGATTTGTCTTTGTGAAGGACGCATGAATCAAGCCACGTACAAGGTTGTCCTGGAAGAAAACTTGCTTCCTTATGCTCTGACATTGTTCCCCAACTCTGAGGATTGGTTTTTCCAGCAGGACAATGCGCCATGCCACACATCCAGGTCAATCAAGGTGTGGATGGAGGACCACCAGATCAAGACCCTGTCATGGCCAGCCCAATCTCCAGACCTGAACCCCATTGAAAACCTCTGGAATGTGATCAAGAGGAAGATGGATGGTCACAAGCCATCAAACAAATCCGAGCTGCTTGAATTTTTGCGCCAGGAGTGGCATTAAGTCACCCAACATCAATGTGAAAGACTGGTGGAGAGCATGCCAAGACGCATGAAAGCTGTGATTGAAAATCTGGGTTATTCCACCAAATATTGATTTCTCAACTCTTCCTTAGTATTGTGTTGTTTAAAAATGAACATTAACTTATTTTATTTGCATTATTCGAGGTCTGACAAGCCTGCATCTGTTTTGTTATTTTGACCAGTTGTCATTTTCTGCAAATAAATGCTCTAAATGACAATATTTTTATTTGGAATTTGGGAGAAATGTTGTCAGTAGTTTATAGAATAAAACAAAAATGTTAATTTCACCTAAACACATACCTATAAATAGTCAAACCAGAGAAACTTATATTTTTGCATTGGTCTCTTAATTTTTTTACCTTGTTTCTTTATCTTTAAAAAATTGTCAGATTATAACCCTATAACAAACTAATCCACAGGAGAAAAACTGGTCGGTTCGTCAGATGGTGTGTAGGCTACATCTCCCTGTTTTATGATTAGTTTGTGTTTGCAAGGTTGACAAAATTAGCAAAACATTTACATTACTGTAAGAACATCTATTTAGCATAATAATAAAAAATCCCCATGAAATCTGTCTGTTTAAGCTAGAGATATCTGTTTTTCTTGCATGGGCTGCATCCCAATCCACCACATCCGCCAATATCGGCATCTGCCAAAAATCGGTCTGTAGCATCCGAACGGTCTCATGAACACAAACATGTCAGTGATTTTGCTCTACGACCCCCACAAGCATCACAGGACTCATCTGAAGTCGGTACCGCCGATCTGCCAACTTCTGTCTGTAATGTCCGAACAGTTTGGGCTACACACTAATATGACCCCTTTGTGGAAAGGTGAGTATGTTTTGCTCTAGGGCGCCCACAAGCCTCACAAGCCACACCTAAAGGTAGCCCGGTACCAACTTAAAACATTTATGGAAGTATATATGGAAGTAGTTTAGTGCCCCAAAAAAAGGGGTGAAATATGTGTTAAAAAAAATACAATCGTAATTATATCTCTCAGATATAGGAAAGCCTTCAAAACAAACTTACTTCAGATAATTATTTTTACTATGTGTTTTACCATGCATGAATCTGTTATTCAATGCGTTTCTATGGGCTAATAGCAGTAAGGCCAAATTCAATGTTTTTATAAATGTTTTTGATACCTAAAGGGGTGCCCTAAAATTCTAAATCAAAGATAAATTATCCTTGGTATGACGATCTTAAAACAATTCCATGTGGAGCGGAGAAGTTGAGCCTCATGCTTCAACGCTTTTAGTAGTTGCAGATATTGACCCACTATGCTGTTTATTTTGTCACGAGTTGCTAAGCCAGAACCCAGAAGCAGACCAGGACAAGGTAAGTTGAAACGAAGGTGAGTGTTTATTACAAATTCAAGAGTGATGCTGAATAATCCAGGGAACAGAGCGGGCGGCGTTGATTAGTTGTTGGGGGTGCAGTGGTTGATCCCATCCTGGGTCGGCAGCCGCCGACCACCAGGAAGAGGTTGGATGAAGGTTCCGGACGGGTGACTGCAGATGGAACAAAACGGGGGTAAGTAAGCAACAAACCAACAAGGTGCAAAAACAACAAAACTAACGCTAGGCTCTAAGACTGATACTCTGGTAAACCTACTGTTCATGGCTAACGATCCGGCAGGGACTGGATGTTAGGCCAGAGCCTAAGAAGGGTGATGATCAGGACCAGGTGTGCAGATTGCTGATGGGATGCAGGTGCGGAAATCAAGAGAGCTCCCCGGAGCGTTCCCGAACCCTCGGGAAACTGGAGATCACGAACAGAAAAACTAGTCACCAGACAGGACCCGACTCAGACTGCCGGGATCGTTACAGTACCCCCCTCCGACGAACGCCACCGGGCGGACTCCCGAGCGCCAGGATGGAGGCGGTGAAGTCACTGATGAGGTCAGCATCTAGGACCTGTCGCCGCGGAATCCAACTCCTCTCTTCAGGGCCATACCCTCCCAGTCCACGAGATACTGGAAACTCCCGGCCCCGCCGTCTGGAATCCATGATGCGACGCACCGTGTAGGCAGGACCACCTCCGATCATCCGAGGAGGAGGAGGAGGAGGCGGAGGAGGCAACAGAGGACTGAGGAAAACAGGCTTGAGGCAGGAGACATGAAAGGTGGGATGGACTCTGAGCGTCCTCGGGAGTTTGAGTCGAACTGCCACCGGATTGATCACCTTCTCCACCACAAACGGACCAATGAACTTCGGTAACAACTTCCTAGACTCAGTCCGTAACGGGAAGATCCCGTGTGGCCAACCAGACCCTATCTCCGATGGAATAGGTGGGAGCGGGGATCCGGCGACGATTCGCCTGGAGCTGATACCGGTCCGAAACTCTAAGGAGTGCCTTTCTGGCCCGATGCCAGGTCCGGTGGCAACGACAATATGGGCCTGAACAGAAGGCACTGAGAGCTCCTTCTCCTGAGAAGGGAACAGGGGAGGTTGGTAGCCATACAGGCACTGGAAGGGAGACATCCCAGTGGCAGATGTAGGGAGAGTATTGTGGGCATACTCAACCCAAGGCAACTGAGAGACCCAGGAGGTGGGGTTGGAAGAGACCAGGCAGCGTAGCGTGGATTCCATCTTCTGGTTGGCTCTCTCCGCCTGACCATTGGATTGGGGGTGAAAACCAGATGTGAGACTGACTGTAGCTCCAATGGCCAAACAGAAGGACTTCCAGACAGCAGAGGTAAACTGAGGGCCACGGTCGGAAACGATATCACTGGGCAAACCGTGGACCCTGAAAACCTCCCTAACCAGGATCTCGGACGTCTCCGAGGCAGAGGGAAGCTTGGCAATTGGCACAAAGTGGGCGAACTTGCTGAATCTGTCCACGATAGTCAGAACGACCGTGTTCCCCTCAGAAGCGGGCAACCCAGTGACGAAGTCCAGGGCCAGATGCGACCATGGTCGCCGGGGGAATAGGAAGGGGGTGAAGTAGTCCAGAGCTGGGCCGATTGGTACTCTTATTCTGCGCACACACTGGACAGGCAGCAACAAAACCCCGAGTATCCTCGGCCATGGCAGGCCACCAAAAACGTCTGCGAAGAAACGCCATTGTCCGAGCCACGCCAGGGTGACAAGCCATCTTGCTGGCGTGGGACCATTTGAGGACAGCAGGACGAACCGACTCAGGCACAAACAACCGACCGGGTGGACCGTTACCGGGACCGGGCTGAGTCCGAAGGGCCGCCAGCACCTCCTCCTCAATCTTCCACATAACTGCTCCCACGACGCAGTTCCGGGGGAGAATTGTCTCGGTCTTGGACCCACTCTCCTCCGTCTTGGAGAACATCCGGGACAAGGCGTCCGCCTTGCCGTTCTTAGATCCAGGTCGGAACGTCAGGGAAAACTTGAATCGTCCGAAAAACAACGCCCACCTGGCCTGACGGGAGTTGAGACGTTTTAGCCGATTGCACGTAAGCAAGATTCTTGTGGTCAGTCCAGACAATAAACGGTTGCTCCGCCCCCTCCAACCAGTGGCGCCACTCCTCCAAGGCAAGTTTCACCGCGAGAAGCTCCCGGTTACCCACATCGTAATTTCTCTCCGCAGGCGAAAGGCGTACGAGAGTAGTAGGCGCAGGGATGGAGTTTACTGTCCGTGGAGCATCGCTGCGACAGGATGGCGCCAACTCCCCACATCAGACGCTGGCCCACTTCAACGACGAACTGACGGGCCGTGTCCGGTTGAGAGAGAATCGGTGCGTTGGTGAATCGCCTCTTCAAATCCAGAAACGCTCGATCCGCCTCCGGATTCCACTTGAAGGTCCTGATACTGGAAGTCAAGGCAGTTAACGGAGCGGCCACACGGCTGTAATCCCGGATGAATCTGCGGTAGAAATTCGCAAACCCCAAAAAATCTCTGGAGCTGCAATCTCGTACCGGGCTGGGCCCATTCCAGGACCGCTCTAACCTTCTCCTGGTCCATCCTAATCTCTCCCCTGGAGATGATGTACCCGAGAAAGGATGTCGTGTGGGCGTGAAACTCGCACTTCTCGGCCTTCACGAACAGGCGATTCTCCAACAATCGCTGCAGAACCTGCCGGACATGCTGGACGTGGTCGGAAGGTTCCTTCGAGAAGATCAGAATGTCATCCAGGTAAACAAACACAAAGAGACCGATCATATCTCTCAGGACGTCGTTCACCATACTCTGGAATACCGCTGGAGCATTGGTCAGTCCAAACGGCATCACCTGATACTCAAGTGACCCATCGGTGTATTGAAACCCGTCAACCACTCGTCCCCCTCTCTGATCCGGACCATGTGATACGCATTGCGTAGGTCTAGCTTGGTGAACACCGTAGCACCCTGTAAGTGAGTCGAGCAGAACTCATCAAGGGCAGGGGATACTTGTTCTTGACCGTGATGTCATTCAACCCCCGATAATCAATACACGGTCGAAGAGAGCCATCCTTCTTACCCACAAAGAAGAATCCTGCCCCAGGGGTGATGACGAGGGACGAACGAGACCAGCAGCTAGGGACTCCTTGATGTAGGTCTCCAAAGCCTCACGTTCAGGTCGGGAGATACTGTATAACCTTCCCTTGGGGTAGACAGCTCCAGGGAACAGGTTGATGGCACAATCATATGGTCGGTGGGGAGGGAGTGACAGAGCCTTCTGCTTACTGAACACTTCCCCCAAATCGTGATATGTCTCGGGAACCAGGGACAAATCTGGGGGGTTTAGCCTCAATCACCTGACTGGGAACCGAATGGGGGCAGGCAGTCTTGAGACAGTTAGCATGACAATCAAGGCTCCAACTCGTTACCTTGCCCGTCACCCAATCGAACGTGGGATTGTGTTCCTTCAGCCAGGGGTATCCAAGGACCAGAGGAACATGGGAAGACGGCAGAATGAAGAATGAAATCATCTCAGAATGATTCCCCGACAACCGCATCTTAACCGGTTCGGTCCTCATCGTGATACGTGCCAGACTACTGCCGTTCAGAGTGGTCGCTTCAATGGCTTCCGGCAATTGCTCCTTGGAAAGCCCCAGCTGTTCCACCAACTCGGCATCAAGAAAGCTTCCATCGGCACCTGAATCGATAAAAGCGTTAATCGCTAAGCTCTGATTCCTGTTCACAAGGGTAGCCGGGAAACGGGGTCTGACAGAGGTACTGAGAGGTTGAAACTGGCTCGCTAAAAGTCCTCCCAACTTTAGCGAGCCGGGCAGTTTGACGACCGCCGGGAACAAGTGGAGATGTAATGTCCCGAGCTACCACAGTAGAGGCAGCAGTTGGTCTTACGTCTATGTTGACGCTCCTCCTTGGTTAACCCGTACGCGCCCCACTTGCATGGGTTCAGAATCGGGAGAGAGGACCTCTCCACTAATCCTTTGTGGTGGAGAATGATCGACGTGTTCTGGTCCACCACCCGACCCGACTGGGAACTGAGAAGCTGATCGATTGGACGGACCCCATTGCTTCTCCCTCCTTCGCTCTCGGACTCGATCATCCACCCGAATAGACAAGGCTACCAAGCTGTCCAGGTCACTAGGCTCCGGATAGGAGATCAACTCATCCTTGAGCTGCTCCGACAGACCCTGGTAAAAGGCCGCTTGCAGAGACTCCTCGTTCCACCCACTCTCCACAGCCAACGTCTTGAACTCGATCACGAAGTCGGCCACGCTGCGAGTTCCTTGGTGAAGCGAAAACAGGCGCCTAGCTGCGTCCCTCCCTCGGACGGAATGGTCGAAGAGCTTCCTCATCTCGGCCGTGAACCCCTGGTATGAAGCCATGCAGGGGTCCTGTCGTTCCCAAACGGCCGAAGCCCACTCCAGCGCTCGACCACGCAGCAACGCAATCACAAAGGCTATCCTAGCCTTGTCTGTGGCATAAGAGTAGGGCTGTAGATCGAACACTAATCCACACTGCATAAGGAAGGAACGGCATCTTCCCAGCTCCCCCTCATATTTATCCGGCGCCGGAACCTTGGGCTCACGGAAGGACACAGCTCCAGAAGCGGCAGGCGAGATGGGTGAAACCGGTAGTGGATCCTCCACCGGAAACTTGCGTTGGTTCTGGACCTCCGTCAGACCGGTAGAAAGGTTCCGAACTGACAACGCGATCTCCTGTAGTACCGTGCTATGATGGCCCAACATCTTCTCCTGATGGGTAATGGCATGGCGAACAGAGTCCAGGTCCGCTGGGTTCATTACTGGCCGGATCGTTCTGTCACGAGTTGCTAAGCCAGAACCCAGAAGCAGACCAGGACAAGGTAAGTTGAAACGAAGGTGAGTGTTTATTACAAATTCAAGAGTGATGCTGAATAATCCAGGGAACAGAGCGAGGCGGCGTTGATTAGTTGTTGGGGGTGCAGTGGTTGATCCCATCCTGGGTCGGCAGCCGCCGACCACCAGGCAGAGGTTGGATGAAGGTTCCGGACGGGTGACTGCAGATGGAACAAAACGGGGGTAAGTAAGCAACAAACCAACAAGGTGCAAAAACAACAAAACTAACGCTAGGCTCTAAGACTGATACTCTGGTAAACCTACTGTTCATGGCTAACGATCCGGCAGGGACTGGATGTTAGGCCAGAGCCTAAGAAGGGTGATGATCAGGACCAGGTGTGCAGATTGCTGATGGGATGCAGGTGCGGAAATCAAGAGAGCTCCCCGGAGCGTTCCCGAACCCTCGGGAAACTGGAGATCACGAACAGAAAAACTAGTCACCAGACAGGACCCGACTCAGACTGCCGGGATCGTTACATATTTTCTGCATCTACGTCAAATTGCTGAGTCTACCTTTAAGGAGCATCAGGTACTGCTGGAATGTCTACCAATGGAATGTCCGTCTTTTTGTGAGAAATTACACTGGTCACTCAAAACATTTATAAAGTAGTAAGAAAGTATGAATAGTCCTCACTTTAGATTTGGGACTGCAAAAATAATTTACTAATGATTTGTAAATGGTTTATAAGTACCTATATTAAAGATATACTATTAAAGATGCACTCCGCCATTTCCCAGTTGCAAATATTCTGATAGTTCCCATAATTTCAGTTTGTGACAAAACAAGTAAGTTAAGTATAGATAATCATTGTACCATCTAAACCACTGTGAAACACATTTTCCATAACAAAACATTTTGTATTTTCGGCTGTTTGAAGCTGGTTTACCATACCAAAAGTAAAAGACTCAAAAACGAAACTTAAGAACGGGAAGCATAGAAATATGCACATAGAACAAATCTAACGCTTCTTAGACTTGCTTCCAATGAGAATGACAGAGCTATAAGTCACATTTCTATGTGAATTTGGTCGGGTCGCCCAGAAAGTTACATATTGCAGCTTTAAACAACTTATTAATTATCTTATGAATCATTATTAAATACTTTAAAAGTTGTTTATAAATGTGTGAATAACTAGCTTATTAAAATGTACACATGTTTGGTTAATTATATATAAATGATGAATAAACGATTTACTAATCCATTATAAATGCTTTATTACAAGGTGTAATTATAAAGTGTTACACAATCTCTATATTAATTCAGACTCAACAGCATCTGAGAGAGCTGCTCTGGAATGACCCCTGACCTGGCAGCACTCTGACATTAATGTAGTGAGAGTAGTGGTAGTGTTCATACCCAGTACGTTGAGGTTGAAGTGTCTGCTGCGGTCTCCTGTGCTGCTGTGTTTCCATCGTTCAGCCAGGTGATAGCAGGAAGAGGGATGCCAGAGGCCTCACAGGTTAGAGACACAGGGTTGTTCACCACCACACTAACATTTTCTGGGACCTGGTTCTGACCACAGATCCTGGGGGAGACTGGAGGGACAAAACACATTTGTAAATTAACACACATATACAAACACATCACGTACAGAATGTGGACCCAAATGGCAGATAACCATGAAGGCATGAAGACATCATACTATACAACTCGGGGAAAAATAACAAAGTCGAATCATGATGACGTCAGTGATCCCAGTTGTCTTGAACTCACTGAAGTCAGATTTCCTAGTTCCGAGTTAACAGTTGTTTTGAGCGTGGCAGAACTCATTCTGGATTGACAGCATGACCAATGCTGAATGTATCATTTTAAGCTTGGAAAAGAGACCGTTAAACCAAGACATGGGACCACACCCCCAATCCACTGAATAACAGGCTAGTGATTGCTTTGCAATGCTTGCAGTTAGCCTTTGATTCCTTCCAAACCACTCATAGTTGAATTTGCGATTTCCAACTTGTTGTGTAATGTTTATGTCCAATGGCCAATGAGAACCGATACATTTTATCAATTATTTCTCTTCATATGACAAGGATTGAAAAGGATTTGCCAGTAGATTGTCAGCTTGATTCAAGATGATGACTGCTTGTCTAGCTAGCTAGCTTGCTAGCTAAGATTTCGAAAGTATGATGTTGACATGATCAGTCCAATCAAAGCTACGGTAGATATAGAGTGATTTTATCTGTGGCCAATGACCTTGAACACTTCTAATATAAATCTATGGCAACACCCCAGGAGGCTTGAACTGCCTAGCTCTCCCTGTAGATTCTGCAATGACGTAGTGTCTCAATCAGTGACAGAACACTGAGCCAATCACGGCGCAACTAGAGAAAATGACCAATGCCTACGCTCTGTGCTTTCGCTGGCTGCCCCCCCACCACAGAAACACTGAGCTAGGCTGAAACATCTGCATTTTGGAGCTTTCTTACTCAAGAGACCATGTTTGTATGCAGCTTTGTTAATGCAATTTTTTTTTTACATTGTTTGGAAACTGATATGTGTCACGCCCTGGCTCTGGGGACACTGTTATGTTGAGCCAGGGTGTGTAGATTTGTGTTGTAGTTCTAGTTGGTTCATTTCTATGTTGGCCAGTGTGGTTCTCAATCAGAGGCAACGAGTGTCAGCTGTGGCTGGTTGTCTCTGATTGGGAACCACATTTAAACAGGCTGTTTTCCCACAGTAGTTGTGGGATCTTGTTTCTAGATGGTTTGTGTTAGACCGTGAACTGTCACGTTATCGTTTTGTTTATTTTGTCATAATATCGCTAAATAAAGAGTATGTTTGCCTGCAACGCTGCGCCTTGGTCCTCCTCTGTTCCCGACGACCGTGACAGAAGATCCCACCAAGACTGGACCAAGCAGCAAGTCCAGGAGCCATCGCCTGAGAGATCTCTAGCAGATCTCCTTCGCCTCCTCGACTGGGTCAAGCCATGTGAGGAAGAGAGGGGCTTGACGTGGAAGCAGAAGGGCGAAAGGCTGGCAAAAAGTATGGAGACCGCGACAGAGCAGCCCAGCGGGTTGGCAGAGGAGGCCGCCAGGCTACGGGGGCCACTGGTCGAAGAGGGGAAGGAAGGTGTAGAGGCACGGCGAGAGGAACTGGGGTGTGTTACCAGTCTGGTCCGGCCCGTTCCTGATCCCTGCATAGGGCCAGTGGTGTGTGTCCCCAGTACGGTCCGGCCTGTTCCTGTTCCTCGCATCGAGCCTGTGGTGCGCATCGCCAGCCCGGCCCGGCCTGTTCCTGCTCCCCGCACCGAGCCTATGGTGCGCGTCGCCAGCCCGGCCCGGCCTGTTCCTGTTCCCCACACCAAGCCAGTGGTGTGCGTCGCCAGCCCGGTCCGGTCCGCTCCTGCTCCCCACACCAAGCCAGTGGTGTGCATCGTCAGTCCGGCACGGCCCGTGCCTGTTCCCCACACCAAGCCAGTGGTGTGCGTCGCCAGCCCGGTCCGGGCCGCTCCTGCTCCCCACACCAAGCCAGTGGTGTGCGTCGTCAGTCCGGCACGGCCCGTGCCTGTTCCCCACACCAAGCCAATGGTGCGCGTCGCCAGCCCGGTCCGGTCCGCTCCTGCTCCCCACACCAAGCCAGTGGTGTGCGTCGTCAGTCCGGCACGGCCTGTGCCTGTTCCCCACACCAAGCCAATGGTGCGTGCCGCCAGCCCGGTCCGGTCCGCTCTGCTCCCCACACCAAGCCAGTGGTGTGCGTCGTCAGTCCGGCACGCCCCGTGCCTGTTCCCCCACCAAGCCAATGGTGCGCGTCGCCAGCCCGGTCCGGTCCGCTTCCTGCTCCCCACACCAAGCCAGTGGTGTGCGTCGTCAGTCCGGCACGCCCCGTGCCTGTTCCACCTGTGCCTGGTCCGGCACGGTCAGATGCTTCACACCGGAGCTAGAGCAATCCGCTCCACCAGTGTGCAGTCCAGCTCCGGCCAGCGGGGCCAGACCGGACCAGGGGTACTTTGGGGGGTTGGAGAGGGGAGCGGGATCAGGCCCGGAGCCGGATCCGCCGCCTAGGCGGAGTGCCCACCCGGTCCCTCCCTGTGGTGTTTGGTTGACGCGGTCGGAGTCCGCGCCTTTAGGGGGGGGTACTGTCACGCCCTGGCTCTGGGGACACTGTTATGTTGAGCCAGGGTGTGTAGATTTGTGTTGTAGTTCTAGTTGGTTCATTTCTATGTTGGCCAGTGTGGTTCTCAATCAGAGGCAACGAGTGTCAGCTGTGGCTGGTTGTCTCTGATTGGGAACCACATTTAAACAGGCTGTTTTCCCACAGTAGTTGTGGGATCTTGTTTCTAGATGGTTTGTGTTAGACCGTGAACTGTCACGTTATCGTTTTGTTTATTTTGTCATAATATCGCTAAATAAATAGTATGTTTGCCTGCAACGCTGCGCCTTGGTCCTCCTCTGTTCCCGACGATCGTGACAATATGTAACACAAATTAATGCCAAAATAACATGTAAAACAGCCCAATTATTTAATCTGTAGTTTTTAATTTTTTTATTTTTTAGCTAAACAGGTAGGGCTCAAAACAGGTGGGGCTCCCCACCTGCCCTGAATGACGGGTCGCCACTGACTGTATGACAGAGTCCATGGACAGCCACATCATATTTAGCTTATGTTGATTGTGTCACGGATCCCCAATTTACTGCTGCTCATTCCGTTCACCAGCTCCGGAGGTCTACGTCACCGGCCTTCTAGGCGTCACTGATATGGATCATTACCACCAACCCCGGACTGTCTTGTCTCATTACGCACACCTGGTTCCCATTCCCCCTGATTAGTTTGTGTATATATATGTGCCCTCTGTTCCCCATTGTCCTTGACGATTAATGTCCGATGTCCGTTGGTCTCGTGAGTACCATGTATTGTGCTCTGGTTATTATGGGTCTTGTCTCGTTTATTTGTTTGGAGGTTTACACCTAACTCTTTTGTTTGGGTTACATCCCAGTGTTATATATATATGTTTTTGTTTTGGGCTTCGTACCCGTTGTTTTTCATGACGTACCTTGTGTTGGGTGGACTAATCAAAAGCCCTAATACGTATTCCTGCGCCTGTCTTCAAATCATTATACAGCGTGACAGATTGGACTAAATTGTTTTTGGTATTTTTCAGTTGTCAATGTATTAGACTAAGGATAGGTGATTTGATGATTTTTAAATGTTAAAGTTGAAATGGTGCTGGAATAGTGGAGGCAGCTCCTGTTTTCTTTGAGACTTGCAGTAACTCTCCGTGGTTCTACACTGAACAAAAATATAAACTCAACATGTAAAGTGTTGGTCCCATGTTTCATGAGCTGAAATAAAAAATCCCAGAAATCTTACATACGCACAAAAAGCTTATTTCTCTCAAATGTTGTGCACACATTCCTTTACATCCCTGTTAGTGAGCATTTCTCCTTCACAAAGATAATCCATCCACCTGACAAGTGTGGCATATCAACAAGCTGATTAAACAGCATGATCATTACACAGGTGCACGTTGTGCTAGGGACAATTAAAACCACTTTAAAATGTGCTGTTTTGTCACACAATGCCACAGATGTCTGATATTTTGAGGGAGCGTGGAATTGGAATGCTGACTGCAGAAATGTCCACTAGAGCTGTTGCCAGAGAATTTAATGTTAATTTCTCTACCATAAGCTGCCTACAACGTTGTTTTAGAGAATTTGGCAGTACGTCCAACCGGCCTCACAACTGCAGACCACATTTACCCATGTCAGCCCAGGACCTCCACATCCGGCTTCTTCACCTGCGGGATCGTCTAAGGGGGGATGGGGGGTGGGGGGGTGCTGATGAGTATTTCTGTCTGTAATACACCGCTTTTGTGGAGAAAAACTCATTCTGATTTGCTGTGCCTGGCTCCCCAGTGGGTGGGACTATGCCCTCCCAGGCCCACCCATGGCTGCACCACTGCCCATTCATGTAAAATCCATAGACTAGGGCCTAATGAATTTATTTAAATTGACTTATTTCCTTATATGAACTGTAACTCAGTAAAACCTTTGAAATTGTTGCATGTTGCGTTTATATTTCTGTTCAGTATGAATCAATAGTTGTTTAGTAGTCCGAAAATGTCGGAAACATTAACTTGCTTGACAATACTGTAGGTCATAACTCCGGAGCCAGAGCAGTCCGCTCCACCGGGGTCCAGTCCAGATCCGGTCAGCGGCTCCAGTCCGGAGCCTGTGCAGTCCGCTCCACCGGTGCCCGGTCCAGCTCCGGTCAGCGGCTCCACTCCAGAGCCAGAGCAGTCCGCTCCACCCGTGCCTAGTCCAGCTCCGGTCAGCGGCTCCAGTCCGGAGCCTGTGTAGTCCGCTCCACCGGTGCCCGGTCCAGCTCCGGTCAGCGGCTCCAGTCCAGACCCAGACGTCAGCCCCTCTCCAGGTTCGTTGTCTCCCACACCAGGGTCCAGACAGGGCTTGGTACTTCGTGGGAGGAAGGAGAGGGGAAGCAGCGCGCCGAGGTCCAGACCAGACCAGGGGTGCAACAGGGAGGCGGAGAGTAAGTGGTCGTCACGCCCTGAGCCGGATCCGCCTCCGAGGCGGAATGCCCACCCGGCCCCTACCCTGTTATGTTTATGTTGTGCGGTCGGAGTCTGCACCTTTTGGGGGGGGGTACTGTCACGCCCTGACTCAGAGGACGCTTGTATGTTGAGTCAGGGTGTGTATTTTCCATGTTGTACAGTCTAGTGTGTATATTCTATGTTGTGTAGTTCTATGTTTTATATCTAGTATGGGTATTTCTATGTTGGCCGGTGTGGTTCCCAATCAGAGGCAGCTGTCGCTCGTTGTCTCTGATTGGGGACCATACTTAGGCAGCCTATTGGCACGATTGAGTTGTGGGATCTTTTTCCATGTAAGGTATGTTGTTTGTGTCTACCTTGGACTTCACGTTTCGTTTAATGTTTTGTCAAGTGTTTATTAAGTTTAAATAAACATGTATGCATATCACTCTGCGCCTTGGTCTGACCCGTCTATGAACGAACGTGACACAGGCAGAAATCTGTCCGGTATGACGTAGCACTGTGATAAAGTCGCTCTCACTACACTGGAAGTTAATAGGAATACTACTTTACTACTTTAAGATCGCGACAATGTCTATCATACATATCAGATTTCAATATTGGCCGATGTCATAACTCGGGAGGATGTCTTCTCTCGAATGAGCCATTGATCATCTTTTAGTGATATTCCTACCTCGAGAAATGTGTAATTTAACGGAGGGTCTAGCACATTTTTCCTATCAGTCTGCCTCTTTAGTCCAGGGTGCATTGCATGGTGCTGTTGCCAGAGATATTATAGAAAGGAGATAGGAATCCAATGAATGAAGGAACGTATAACGCCCCACCCAGCCGACTGTCAACCAATCGCGTTCACATTGTCTTGCTGCGTCATGCGGTTGCTGAGCTAATCGTCACTTAACCCCTTCTCTGTATGTCGAGAAATGTGCCTATTCAACCTCAAAAGTACGTAATGTCACGATTCCAAAGCTACACGATATTACAGATAGCAAGGTCATTAAAGATTTGTAATGTTGTACTTCCTGTTAACGAAATACTTGCTAATGTTGGGTTTTTAACATAGCGCCCAATAGACTCCCATTCACTCCATGAAGGAGGGCGCTCCTTGTCCCAGAATCACCCCGAATGCACCGCGCAGCCCATTGACATTATATGGACAACGTTTCCCATCTCCTCACAAGTATATAATAAATAATAATAATATGCCATTTAGCTTTTATCCAAAGCGACTTACAGTCATGCGTGCATACATGTTTGTGTATGGGTGGTCCCGGGGATCGAACCCACTACCTTGGCGTTACATGCGCCGTGCTCTACCAGCTGAGCTACAGAGGACCACGATCTAACACTGCCGTTGCAAGTGTTAGACTCCAGTCTCTGAGGCACATCGATCTGCAGGTTGAACATGGTGAAATTGTAGACTCCTAAATTGATAGTGCAGTTTGTTTCGGCGATTTTATAGCAAACTAGCTACTTTACATGCTATTGATATGTTTGTACAGGCAAATAAAACTGTACAGGCAAATAAGTCTGAGAGAAAAGCAGCAAAAACTCTAGCTATTGTTGTTTTCACCTATCTAAGTTGTTGGATTTCTTTTTTTTTGTTCTTTTTTTTGTGCAAATTTAGTCATCACTTTTCATCAGCTTTTTGCCACTTGTTAATTCCTTAATTAATCCAATAATTTATGCTTTCTTTTATCCATGGTTCAAAGTAACAACTAAAAATATTTTAACTCTGAAGTTAAGGCATGTATAGTTCCTATGTTTTTATTCCCTAGTTTAACATAGTTATGTTATACTATTTTGTTGTAATTGCAATATACTGACATTACTCATCTCAGTGTTGTCATCATAGATACATGTGGTGTTGATGCAGAATGATTTGGATGGATTGGAATGGAATGACTTGGAGAAGGCATAAGAAGGCAAGAGCTTCTTTTATAAAATACATTGTAGTCAATTTGGATTGTATATTCCAAATACCAAAGTCTGTGGTTGTTCCATGTTATTTAATGATAGAAAGTAAGTATTCTAAATTGTACATTTTGAGTACGTCATGGATCATTCTATATGTTGTTTAACATTACCCTCTAGTGGCTCAATTGGGACACAACGTCTTCAACAAGTGCAGTGAAGTTGAAATGTACAATAATGCATGATATCAGATAACTTCCAGGTCTAACTCAATGGTGTATTGTAGTAGTTCATGGTAAAATGTAAGAATATGCAATTATGGATAAAACTTTAATGTTCAGTAAGAAACCATTTGTAAGGCATTTACAGTTTGCTCACCATATATTAATCATTACTGACAGATTTGTTAAATGTTAGTCAGCTAGGTATTTTCACATTCATAAATAACTAATATATGCATTAATGATTCATAGTGTCAGATTGCTGCCAGGTCAAGGGTCATGCCAGAGCAGCTCTCAGATGCTGTTGAGTCTGAATGAATATAGAAATTGGGCACCACTTTATAATAACACCTTGTAATAAAGAATATTTAATGGATTAAGAAATAGTTTATTCATTTATTTATAATTACTCCCACATTTGTGTTACTAAGCTAGTTGTTCACATATTTATAAATTACTTTTATAGTAAGTAATAAGATAATTCTTAAGTTGTTTAATAAATGTCCTTGTAAACCATTTACCAATCATTGGTAATGTTGTGTTGCAGTCCCTAAAGTGAGGACTATTCATCCTTAATAAACGTTGAGTGACCAGTGTAATTTCTCACAAAAAGATGGACATGCCATTGGTAGACATTCCAGCAGTACCTGATGCTCCTTAAGGTCTCAAAATGACCTAGAACATATCAATCGTTAAACAATAAGCACACAACACAGAGGATGTTAAAGGAAATATATGAACATTTATTCCAAAACAGTCACGCTGTTGTAGTAGTATGCTGAAAGTAGTAGAAGTAACATGTTTTGTCTGAAAATGCTAACATTTGTGTTTATTGGCAGTGACTACCAAAACCAAAGTGTGGCTTGTAGTCACTCATTAGAGCAGTTCATAGACTGCTTACAGGGTAAGGGAACCAATATCTAAATACATAATTTAACTGAACATTATGTTTAAAGGGTTACTCCCTTTAATACACTACAAGTGAAGTTGTCCAAATTCTTATGACTTCTTCAAATGGGGGGACTAGATACATAAGGTGTTCTAATTTATGTATGAAAATAACCTCAAATAAAAGGTGGCATTCTATAATGTCGCCTCATATTAAACATTTGATGTCAAATCCAAAAATGATTTGTACATGGTACAGGCTCTAAAGAAGTTAACTCAGCCATCTACACAGCCATCGGCAACACAGCCAAGGAGTACAAAACTAAACTTAATAATGGGAAACATAGTAATAGCTTACATAGAACAGATCTACCGCTTCTTAGACCTGCTTTCAATGAGAATGACAGCTCTATAACTCATATTTCTATGTGAATTTGGACGGGGCACGCAAAAAGTTACATATTGAAGCTTTAAATAGTAAATATTTTCTTCATAATTTATCATTAAACACACATTTATTTATAGTAAGCTTGTTATTCACACATTTATAAATAACTTTTGTAGTGTGTTTGCTGCGGTCTCCTGCGCTGTTGTGTTTAATAATTCATGCATATAGTAGTTATTTATGAATATGAAAATTCCTAGCTTACTAACATTTAACAAATGTGGGAGTAATGATTAATACATGGTGAGCAAACTGTAAATGCCTTACAAATGGTTTATTACTGAACACTATAAAGTGTTACCCATGATTGCATATTCTTGCATTTTACCCTCAACTACTTACAAAATACACCATTGAGATAGACTTGGACGTTATCTGATGTCATGCATTATTGTACATTTCAACTTTACCACACTTGATGAAGGCATTGTGTCCCAATTGAGCCACTAGAGGGAGATGTTAAACAACATATAGAATCAAATCAAATCAAATCAAATTTTATTGGTCACATGCGCCGAATACAACAAGTGCAGACATTACAGTGAAATGCTTACTTACAGCCCTTAACCAACAGTGCGTTTATTTTAAACAAAAAAAGTAAGAATAAAACAACAACAAAAAAAGTGTTGAGAAAAACAAAGAGCAGAAGTAAAATAAAGTGACAGTAGGGAGGCTATATATACAGGGGGGTACCCGGTGCAGAGTCAATGTGCGGGGGCACCGACTAGTTGAGGTAGTTGAGGTAATATGTACATGTGGGTAGAGTTAAAGTGACTATGCATAAATACTTAACAGAGTAGCAGCAGCGTAAAAGGATGGGGTGGGGGGCAGTGCAAATAGTCCGGGTAGCCATGATTAGCTGTTCAGGAGTCTTATGGCTTGTGGGTAGAAGCTGTTGAGAAGCCTTTTGGACCTAGACTTGGCACTCCGGTACCGCTTGCCGTGCGGTAGCAGAGAGAACAGTCTATGACTAGGGTGGCTGGAGTCTTTGACAATTTTGAGGGCCTTCCTCTGACACCGCCTGGTATAGAGGTCTTGGATGGCAGGGAGCTTTGGCCTCAGTGATGTACTGGGCCGTACGCACTACCCTCTGTAGTGCCTTGCGGTCAGAGGCCAAGCAGTTGCCATACCAGGCGGTGATGCAACCAGTCAGGATGCTCTCGATGGTGCAGCTGTAGAATTTTTTGAGGATCTGAGGACCCATGCCAAATCTTTTTAGTCTCCTGAGGGGGAATAGGCTTTGTCGTGACCTCTTCACGACTGTCTTGGTGTGCTTGGACCATGATAGTTCGTTGGTGATGTGGACACCAAGGAACTTGAAGCTCTCAACCTGTTCCACTACAGCCCCGTCGATGAGAATGGGGGCGTGCTCAGTCCTCTTTTTTTTCCTGTAGTCCACAATCATCTCCTTTGTCTTGGTCACGTTGAGGGAGAGGTTGTTGTCCTGGCACCACACGGCCAGATCTCTGACCTCCTCCCCATAGGCTGTCTCATCGTTGTCGGTGATCAGGCCTACCACTGTTGTGTCGTCGGCAAACTTAATGATGGTGTTGAGTCGTGCCTGGCCATGCAGTCATGGGTGAACAGAGAGTACAGGAGGGGACTGAGCACGCACCCCTGAGGGGCCCCCCGTGTTGAGGATCAGTGTGGCAGATGTGTTGTTACCTACCCTTACCACCTGGGGGCGGCCCGTCAGGAAGTCCAGGATCCAGTTGCAGAGGGAGGTGTTTAGTCCCAGGATCCTTAGCTTAGTGATGAGCTTAGAGGGCACTATGGTGTTGAATGCTGAGCTGTAGTCAATGAATAGCATTCTCACGTAGGTGTTCCTCTTGTCCAGGTGGGAAAGGGCAGTGTGGAGTGCGATAGAGATTGCATCATCTGTGGATCTGTTGGGGCGGTATGCAAATTGGAGTGGGTCTAGGGTTTCTGGGATTATGCTGTTGATGTGAGCCATGACCAGTCTTTCAAAGCACTTCATGGCTACAGACGTCAGTGCTACGGGTCGGTAGTCATTTAGGCAGGTTATCTTAGAGTTCTTGGGCACGGGGACTATGGTGGTCTGCTTGAAACATGTTGGTATTACAGACTCGGTCAGGGACATGTTGAAAATGTCAGTGAAGACACTTGCCAGTTGCCAATGACAACAGCGCCGGAGAAGATGGCTGCCGTTTTACAGCCCTCTAACCAATTGTACTATTATGTGTGTTTTTCCGCGTTATTTGTAATTTATTTTGTACATAATGTTTATGCCATCGTCTCTTATAACCAAAAAGAGCTTCTGGATATCAGGACAGCGATTACTCACCTCGCATTGGACGAAGACTTTTTCTTCAACGAGTCGGACGCGAAGGATATTCTACAGACACCCGGCAAGGCCCAGATCCCCGTCATTCGCCTGAGGAAGAGACGGAGATATCGTGGACGTAGGTCGGGGGTGCCTTGTAAGGATCCGACAGCGAGCGAGTAAACTGCCTCTCCCATCAATACTATTAGCCAACGTTCAATCTTTTGAGAATAAAATTGACGATTTAAGATTACGGTTATCCTACCAACGGGACATTAAAAACTGTAATATCTTATGTTTCACGGAGTCGTGGCTGAACGACAACAATGATACCATTCAGCTAGCAGGCTACACGCTACATCGGCAGGACAGAACGGCTGGCTCCGGTAAGACAAAGGGTGGAATGTATTATTGGAATTGGTATTATTGGAATACTTACTTTTAATCATTAAATAACATGGAACAACCACAGACTTTGGTATTTGGACTTTAAAACCCTAAATGACTACAATGTCTTTTATAAAACAAGTTTATGCCTTCTCCAAGTCATTCCATTCCAATCCATCCAAATCCATCCAAATCATTCTGTATCACCTCCACATGTATCTATGACACTGAGATGAATAATGTCAGTTAATGGTTACATGAACAAACAATTACAACAAATGTATTACAAAACATATCACACCTATGTGTGTCATTTTTAGGAATAAAAACATAGGAACTATGAACATCTTAACTTCAAAGTTAAAATAAGTTTAGCTGTTACTTTGAACCATGGATAAAATAAAGCATAAATTATTGGATTAATTAAGGAATTAGCAAGTGGCAGACAGCTGATGATAAATAATGATAAATTGTCAATGAAAAAAAAAAGTACATAAAAATAAAATGGAATCCAGCAACTTAGATAGGTGAAAACAACAATAGCTAGAGTTTTTGCTGCTTTTCTCTCTGACTTATTTGCCTGTACAGTTTTAACACCAGACACACTGGCAGCCTCTTTTGAAAATACCTTTCTGGCCTGTGATCTGGCCACCACAAATATTTTCAAATAAAGTGTTATAATAATAGAGCACGGGACAAACATTGTAATTACAAAGTCAATTACAGTGGGGAAAAAAAGTATTTAGTCAGCCACCAATTGTGCAAGTTCTCCCACTTAAAAAGATGAGAGAGGCCTGTAATTTTCATCATAGGTACACGTCAACTATGACAGACAAATTGAGGAAAAAAAATCCAGAAAATCACATTGTAGGATTTGTAATGAATTTATTTGCAAATTATGGTGGAAAATAAGTATTTGGTCACCTACAAACAAGCAAGATTTCTGGCTCTCACAGACCTGTAACTTCTTCTTTAAGAGGCTCCTCTGTCCTCCACTCGTTACCTGTATTAATGGCACCTGTTTGAACTTGTTATCAGTATAAAAGACACCTGTCCACAACCTCAAACAGTCACACTCCAAACTCCACTATGGCCAAGACCAAAGAGCTGTCAAAGGACACCAGAAACAAAATTGTAGACCTGCACCAGGCTGGGAATACTGAATCTGCAATAGGTAAGCAGCTTGGTTTGAAGAAATCAACTGTGGGAGCAATTATTAGGAAATGGAAGACATACAAGACCACTGATAATCTCCCTCGATCTGGGGCTCCTCGAAGATCTCACACCGTGGGGTCAAAATGATCACAAGAACGGTGAGCAAATATCCCAGAACCACACGGGGGACCTAGTGAATGACCTGCAGAGAGCTGGGACCAAAGTAACAAAGCCTACCATCAGTAACACACTACGCTGCCAGGGACTCAAATCCTGCAGTGCAGACGTGTCCCCCTGCTTAAGCCAGTACATGTCCAGGCCCGTCTGAAGTTTACTAGAGTGCATTTGGATGATCCAGAAGAGGATTGGGAGAATGTCATATGGTCAGATGAAACCAAAATATAACTTTTTGGTAAAAACTCAACTCGTCGTGTTTGGAGGACAAAGAATGCTGAGTTGCATCCAAAGAACACCATACCTACTGTGAAGCATGGGGGTGGAAATATCATGCTTTGGGGCTGTTTTTCTGCAAGGGACCAGGACGACTGATCCGTGTAAAGGAAAGAATGAATGGGGCCATGTATCGTGAGATTTTGAGTGAAAACCTCCTTCCATCAGCAAGGGCATTGAAGATGAAACGTGGCTGGGTCTTTCAGCATGACAATGATCCCAAACACACCGCCCGGGCAACGAAGGAGTGGCTTCGTAAGAAGCATTTCAAGGTCCTGGAGTGGCCTAGCCAGTCTCCAGATCTCAACCCCATAGAAAATCTTTGGAGGGAGTTGAAAGTCCGTGTTGCTCCAGCGACAGCCCCAAAACATCACTGCTCTAGAGGAGATCTGCATGGAGGAATGGGCCAAAATACCAGCAACAGTGTGTGAGAACATTGTGAAGACTTACAGAAAACGTTTGACCTGTATCATTGCCAACAAAGGGTATATAACAAAGTATTGAGAAACTTTTGTTATTGACCAAATACTTATTTTCCACCATAATTTGTAAATAAATTCATAAAAAATTCTACAATGTGATTTCCTGGATTTTTTTCTTCTCATTTTGTCTGTCATAGTTGACGTGTACCTATGATGAATATTACAGGCCTCTCTCATCTTTTTAAGTGGGAGAACTTGCACAATTGGTGGCTGACTAAATACTTTTTTTCCCCACTGTATATTGCCCAAGACTGACCCTTCTATAGTAAAACATTCTTTCAAACACCTACTGGGTACCTGTACATTTACAATTATATTTGCAATAGCAGCATCGTATATGATACAACAACACCAGGTAATGGATATACAATACATAATTCTTGTTATTGTTATTTTAGAGTGGTACAATAAAGGATCACACACAGCAACATAACGGTCAATAGATATCAAGACCAAACTGCCCACAGATAAAGAAGAACACAAACAAGTGATGCAGAAATAAAACCCACAGAAATATTCCCCAAAATCCCAGCATGGTTCCATTAATGCTACCATCGTTAATGGTATCACAATCAGTCCCACCAGGAGATCTGACACAGCCAGAGAGAGGATGAGCAGGTTGGTTGGAGTGTGGAGCTGCTTGAAGTGAGAGATGGAGATGATCACCAGTATGTTCAAAAATACTGTAACTGCTGAAATCAATGAGAAGAAGATGTACAGTGTTATGTAGATAGATGTTGATAGCAAAGTCTTTCTGCAAGAAGAGTTTCTGTCTTGAAAACAGTATTGAACATCTTCCTGTTCCTCCATTTGTAATAAAGGGTCCAAATGCTGAGGTCCTGCTCCTGCTTGGTCCTGTGTGTGACCCTGTCAGGTCAGCCTTCTGACAAACTCTGAGCTCTGCCTCTCTATTTATCCCTGAATGACTGACACACACTCCCCTCCCCAGTGTCTCTCTGCACACTCACACGCGCGCACACACACACACACACACACACACACACACACACACACACACACACACAAGCCCACAAATGAACAAAAGGTTGGATAAACAAATTATTTGTCAAAACATGATGTAATGTATTACAAGTTTGTATGTTGCTATGGCCACCTAGCCAGTCCTTCACTCTTACTGATAGATAGAGATGAGAGAAAAAGGTATGTTTTATCAACTGAGGATTTAAATGGGGAAAATATAGTATGGGTGATGATTTGGTCACCCAAAGGTTATTTTACATGGGAAACAGGATAAATGTTCAAGACTAACTGTTTTGATTGATGTCAGTGCTCAGATTGGACCATAATCCACAACCTCAGGAGACATAGCCTCGGAAGCCGAGACTCCAAACAGAGGTTGTGTTTCTGATAAATGTTCTGACTTGCAACAAGCTAGCTATCATAAGACACAAAACTAACGGTGAGTGTAAGCAGCCAGCCAACCCTCCCCTTCAAACCCCATCCTTAAACTCCTCCATCCTTCCAGTCGAGAGAACGAAACAAGATTTGGAAGGAAGGCCTTGAGAAACTACAGGACAGATCACAGCATATGTCATTTGGACAGTGCATAAGAAAATTGACAGTCAGGCAGTTGATGAGATGGCATATCTTTAAGGTGGATGCACTAATGGCATTCCATAGGAACATTACATAGACTTGTAAAAATGTCCATCTAAACTGAAATATGAAGTAATTATTAAGGTTGATGGAGACAGTAACATTGTAGGGGATACATACTATTTGGCAGACATCACCCTACAGTATTCTGACCCAGTCATCCCCCTTGATGTTTTTCAGCCAGCCTGCTACCTTGAGAGTAATGCCCCATGTAACCTCTCACCATTACCAATAATAGGGGAGGTTAGCAGTTTTGGGGAGGTATGATCTTTGACCCTCTGTAACTTTCTCACTCATCACCCTGAGGACCAACCTGTATAGTCCACCACACCATCTCTCATTAGCACCACCAGCTGAAGAGAGTTTTCTCCCTAATTGTCTAATTGTGTTCCCCGTACCCTATGTGAACTTGTCCATTCCCTTTGTGTGATTATTCTGATGAAGGCCATTGAAGGCTGAAACGTTTATCTTTTAACCTTGCTTAAATAAAACAAATCATTTTTAATGGCGAGGAAGTGTTGTGCCTTTTCCTTTGCAATGATGATTACATTTTTTGCACCTCGACTCACGTTGGTTGAGCACCCTCCTCTTCTTTCGATACAGTCATTATTTCTCAGCTTCATCAAGGTTGTCAATCATTTGATTAGATTTTTATTTTAATAAATCTAGTTAGATGCTGTTCTGTCAGATTCCAGAGGGTCCTGTTTGCGCTACGATACCATATACTTTATTGTCCATTTACATGGAAATTCATTTAGAGACGTCAGCATAGAAATACACAAACACAACCCAATATATTACACGACGTACGGAAAACTGGAACGTTAGTACACAAGTCACACATTAACATATTCACATATTGGAAACATGCAGGGCTCTGTCATAATGACACTTATATCACTCTACCAATGAAAGGTGTCAACCACACACCCAAATACATCTACTACATTTAGATGTTGTTGTTTTTTTACATTTATTTCTACAGGGTGGGTCACCATTGAGACCAGCGTCTCATTTGCAAGGAAGCCCTGTGAACATGAACATACAATAAATACAACAATATTAATCAAAACAAACACAATTCTCAAAAACTGGCGGCAGGTAGCCTAGCGGTTAAAATGTTGGGCCAATAGTCGAAAGGTTGCTGGTTCGAGTCCACGAGCCAACTAGGTGAAAAATCTGTTAACGTGCCCAAGGCACTTAACCCTAATTGTTCTTGTAAGTCGCTCTGGATAAGGGCGTCTGCTAAATGACAGACCAAAAAAATATGATTCCACCTCTGCATGATTCCTGAAGAGCATATTACATCAGCAAAACTCAACCTGTTACTGGGACTATATTGTCTCTACTGTGTAAGTGAACAACTCTTCAATTATATTAGTTTGACTTGTTTAAGTTTCTCACGTCGAGGGTCCTGTTATTAGTTGTAGTAATCATGGTCAAATTACCAACAGGGGTACCCCATTGATTTTGTTAGGCACTCTAACTCTGATATCATATTCAAAACTGCAAACATTTCTCTTCACCCTAAGACAAAATGAGTAGAATTGCAGGAAATTAGCTTTAAAACTGCAACATTTTCTTTACTTCCCATGGCAAAATGTGTAGAATTGCAAGAATTTACAGTGCATTCGGAAAGTATTCAGACCCCTTGACTTTTTTCACATTTTGTTACGTTACAGCCTTATTTTAAAATTGATTAAATTGTTTTTTCCTCCTCAGCAATCTACACACAATACCCCATAATGACAAAGCAAAAACAGGATTATTATTATTATTTTTTTTTTGTATAAAAATATAGAAATAGAAATATCACATTTACATAAGTATTCAGACTCTTTACTCAGTACTTTGTTGAAGCACCTTTGGCAGCGATTACAGCCTCGAGTCTTCATGGGTATGACGCTACAAGCTTGGCACACCTGTATTTGGGGAGTTTCTCCCATTCTTCTCTGAGATCCTCTCAAGCTCTGTCAGGTTGGATAGGGAGAATCGCTGCACAGCTATTTTCAAGTCTCTCCAGAGATGTTAGATCGGGTTCAAGTCTGGGGTCTGGCTGGGCCACTCAAGGACATTCAGAGACTTGTCCCAAAGCCACTCCTGCGTTGTCTTGGCTGTGTGCTTAGCTTCGTTATCCTGTTGGTAGGTTATTATTCGCCCCAGTCTGAGGTCCTGAGTGCTCTGGAGCAGGTTTTCATCAAGGATCGCTCTGTACTTTGCTCCGTTCATCTTTCCCTTGATCCTGACAGCTGAGTTCCAGAAATCAGACAGGGAAGCTATTCTCAAGTTGCCCATACCTGCATTTCCAGCTGTCTCTTCAGATGTAGAAGAGATACTGTAGTATGTGATCAGCTGAAGTGTGTATATGCACACAAAAAACTAATGGTTCTACATGGTGCCAGATAAGGGTTCTTTGTCTTGTAAACATAGCGGATCCCTTTTTGGTGCTATATGGAACCATTTTTGAAGGTTCTACCCTTTTTTCTTTTTTTATCTTTTTTTTCACCTTTATTTAACCAGGTAAACCAGTTGAGAACAAGTTCTCATTTACAACTGCGACCTGGCCAAGATAAAGCAAAGCAGTGCGATAAAAACAACAACAACACAGAGTTACATATGGAATAAACAAAACGTACAGTCAATAACACAATAGAAAATCTATATACAGTGTGTGCAAATGTAGAAAGTTATGGAGGTAAGGCAAAAAATAGGCCATAGTGCAAAATAATTACAATTTAGTATTAACACTGGAGTGATAGATGTGCAGAAGATGATGTGCAAATAGAGATATTGGGGTGCAAATTAGCAAAAATAAATAACAATGTAAATAACAATATGGGGATGAGGTAGTTGGGTGGGCTAATTACAGATGGGCTGTGTACAGGTGCAGTGATTGGTAAGCTGCTCTGACAACTGATGCTTAAAGTTAGTGAGGGAGATATGTGTCTCCAGCTTCAGAGATTATTGCAGTTCGTTCCAGTCATTTGCAGCAGAGAACTGGAAGGAATGGCGACCAAAGGAGGTGTTGGCTTTGGGGATGGCCAGTGAGATATACCTACTGGAACGCATACTACGGGTGGGTGTTGCTATGGTGACCAATGATCTAAGATAAGGCGGGGATTTGCCTAGAAGTGATTTATAGATGACCTGGAGCCAGTGGGTTTGGCGACGAATATGTAGTGAACCCTGTTCTCAACCAGCTTGTAGGGCATGTTTTGACAATAGATTTAGAAGTGGATATGAAAAAAAACATCACTTGAACCTGATTGGTCAACTCCCCCAGCCCTCCTGCATCAATTAACATCATTTGTATGATTTTGGGTTGCTGCAGATCAGTGTTGTGGCACTCTAACTTTGCCCATTCAGAGGGCTGGAAGAAAACTCAAAATCAGTCACCAAAGTTGTTGTACAAAAGTCAGGAATTCAATTAGTGAGGGATTAATATAGCACCATTCCTGTCAGTAGAGACCTTGAATAGTAGGAATATGTAAATACAAAAGTTTCAATGTAAAAAGGTTCAAAAGCAAGAATTTCGTAAAAATGTGCTTAACCAGGCAGGTTGATACAGTGCATTGGGAAATTATTCAGACCCGTTGACGTTTTCCACATTTTGTTAGGTTACAGCCTTATTCTCAAATGGATTAAATAAATGTTTTTCCTCATCAGTCTACAAACAATACCCCATAATGACAAAGCGAAAACAGTTTTTTTTCAAATTTTGGCAGATAAAAAAACAAGAACCTTATTTAGATAAGTATTCAGACACTTTGCTATGAGACTCGAAATTAAGCTCAGGTGCATCCTGTTTCCATTGATGGTCCTCTGTAGCTCAGCTGGTAGAGCACGGCGCTTGTAACGCCAGGGTAGTGGGTTCTATCCCCGGGACCACCCATACACAATACAAAATGTATGCACACATGACTGTAAGTCGCTTTGGATAAAAGCGTCTGCTAAATGGCATATTATATTATTTTTTATTATTTATCATCCTTGAGATGTTTCTACAACTTGATTGGAGTCCACCTGTGGTAAATTCAATTGATTGGACATGATTTGGAAAGGTCCCCAAGAACACAGTGGAACCACCAAGACTCTTCCTAGAGCTGGCCGCCCGGCCAAACTCAGCAATTGGGGGAGATTTGCCTTGGTCAGGGAGGTGATGGTCACGGAGCACCATAATTCCCCTGTGGAGATGGAAGAACCTTCCAGAAGGACAACCATCTCTGCAGCACTCCACCAATCAGGCCTTTATGGTAGAGTGGCCAGACAGAAGCCACTCCTCAGTAAAAGGCACATGACAGCCCGCTTGGAGTTTGCCAAAAGGCACCTAAAGGACTCTCAGACCATGAGAAACAAGATTCTCTGGTCTGATGAAACCAAAATTGAACTCTTTGGCCTGAATGCGAAGAGTCACGTCTGGAGGAAACCTGGCACCATCCCTACGGTGAAACATGGTGGTGGCAGCATCATGTGTGGGGATGTTTTTCAGTGGCAGGCACTAGGAGACTATTCAGGATCGAGGGAAAGATGAACAGAGCAAAGTACAGAGAGATGAAAACCTGCTCCAGAGCTCTCAGGACCTCAGACTGGGGTGAAGGTTCACCTTCCAACAGGACAACGACCCTAATCACACAGCCAAGACAACGCAGGAGTGGCTTCGGGACAAGTCTATGAGTAGCCCAGGCAGAGCCCTGACTTGAACCTGATCGAACATCTCTGGAAAGACCTGAAAATAGCTGTTCAGCGACGCTCCCCATCCAACCTGACAGCGCTTGAGAGGATCTGCAGAGAAGAATGGGAGAAACTTCCCAAATACAGGTGTGCCAAGCTTGTAGCGTCACACCCAAGAAGACTTGAGGCTGTAATCGCAGCCAAATGTGCTTTAACAAAGTACTGAGTAAAGAGTCTGAATATTTTTAAATTTACATTTTAGTCATTTAGCAGACGCTCTTATCCAGAGCGACTTACAGTTAGTGAGTGCATACATTTTTCATACTGCCCCCCCGTGGGAGTCGAACCCACAACCCTGGCGTTGCAAGCGCCATGCTCTACCAACTGAGCTACAGGAGGCCTATGTAAATAGATTATTTCATTTTTTTATACATTTGCTAACATTTCTAAAAACCTGTTTTTGCTTTGTCATTATGGGGTATTGTTTGTAGATTGATGAGAAAATTGTTTTATTTAAACCAAAAGTCTGTAACGTAACAAAATGTGAAAAAGTCAAGGGGTCTGAATATTTTTAGAATGCACTCAGTAAAAAGTATGGTGGAAAAAGAATAGGGTACATCTATTTTTTATATAATAATACTTATTTTGGTGAAAACTATGATTACATTGTTGACAAGACACTACATTAGGCAACATACATTGGTTTAACAACATTTCATGACCCATGGGATTAATGAATCAATATTCAGACTGAAGTTCGCCTATAAAATAATGCCTATAAAAGTAATAAAAACTGCACTTTGTCATATATTATCTCAACATGTAGTCTGAACATGTGGGAAACATTGTGGAAGGACTAATTGAAATTTAAGAAAACCAACAACACCTGAAAACACATTCATTTGATACATATATATGCAATTAACATTTATTAAAATGTGACATCAGTCCTCATTTAACAATGCTTAACCTGCATACAGTATAAAAGCCATTGAAGCAGACCTAAAGTAATTTTTGCAATATTGTTGAGATGAGTAAAAATGCTATGCAAATTGCCATTCTAATATGGTATCGCTGGTACGACCCTCTTGACTTCTCAACTGCCTGGTAGAGTAAACAGCAAGTTAAAGAAAAACACTATTGGAAATTCCTGTTTGAGTTGTTAGTAATAGGAATTTAAGATGAAATAATTGTTTCTACATGTTTTTCTAGAAGAGACAGTTAAAGAGATAAAGAACCTTGATCGTAAGGTTCTAATTGAAACCTTTATGGTGCTATAAAGAACCCTTTCCTAAGTTTCTATAAAGGTTCTGGGAACTAGTGACAGGTTGCCACTTATCAAACGCATCAAATATTTTGCATAGATGGAGCTCCAAACAGAGGGTGTGTTTCTGAAAAATCTTCAGCAATAAGCTAGCTATCATAAGATACAAAACTAACGGTGATGTGATGAGTGTGATGGAAAGGAGTCAGGCGCAGGAGGGTAATCACCAAATACAGAGTTTATTCCTTCGTAGACAAAGGTGCTCAAATAGCGATCAACGAAACAGGCACTGGGGAAACTATCATCCCTGGCAAATACACTGTAATGGATATCCAATAATACATAGGCACAGGGGGAAATCTACCCTGGCAACAATAAGTTACGAGCAGCTACAATACTCTCACGAATAACAATCACCCACAAGGACAAGGGGGTAGAGGGAACACTTATACACAGACTAATTAGGGGATAGGAACCAGGTGTGTGTGATTGACAAGACAAGACAAATGTGATGATGATTGGGGCGCCAGTGGTTAGTATGCCGGTGACGACGAACAGTGAAGCATTCTGAACGAGGAGGGGAGGCAGCCTCGGCCGAAGTTGTGACAGTACCCTCCCCCCTCCCCCCTGATGCGCAGCTCCAGCAGCGCGCCGACCCCGGCCTCGGGGACGGCCAGGAGGATGCGGGGCAGGGCGAGCCGGATGGCGACGGTGGAAATCCCGCAACAGGGAGGATTGAGGATATCCCTCACCGGGACCCAGCACCGTTCCTCCGTACCGTACCCTTCCCACTCCACGAGGTACTGAAGGCCCCCCACCCGACGCCTCGAATCCAGGATGGAACGGACAGAGTACGCCGGGGCCCCCTCAATGTCCAGAGGAGGTGGAGGAACCTCCCGCACCTCAGACTCCTGGAGCGGACCAACCACCACCGGCCTGAGGAGAGACACATGAAAAGAGGGGTTAATACGGTAATTAGGGGGAAGTAATAACCAATACGTGACCTCGTTGATTCTCCTCAGGACTTTAAACGGCCCCACAAACCGTGGGCTCAGCTTCCGGCAGGGCAGGCGGATGGGCAGATTCCGGGTTGAGAGCCAGACCCAATCCCCCGGTACGAAGACCGGTGCCTCAATGCGGTGACGGTCAGCGTTGGCCTTCTGACGATGCGCTGGATGTGAACGTGGGCAGCGTTCCACGTCTCCTCTGCACGCCGAAACCAGTCATCCACCGCAGGAGCCTCGGTCTGGCTCCGGTTGGTAACCTAAAACACATTGGTGTTAGGTTAGTAGAGGAGTGGCGGAGAGAGTTCTGGGCATATTCTGCCCATGGCAAGAACACCGACCACTCCCCCGGCCGGTCCTGGCAGTAGGACCGCAGGAACCTACCCACATCCTGATTTACCCGTTCCACCTGCCCTCTGGGTGGAACGCAGAGGTCAGGCTGACCGAGACCCCCAGACGTTCCATGAACGCCTTCCAAACCTTGGACGTGAACTGGGGACCTAGGTCGGACGTTATCCTTGTAGTGCCGTAAGGCATGAGTAAACATGGTCTCCGCAGTCTGTAGGGCCGTGGAGAGACCGGGCAGAGGAAGGAGGCGGCAGGACTTGGAGAAGCGGTCCACAACGACCAGAATAGTGGTGTTACCTTGGGAGAGGGGAAGATCAGTAAAAAAATCAATACTAAGGTTAGACCATGGTCGTTGTGGAACTGGTAATGGTTGTAGCTTACCCGCTGGGAGGTGCCTAGGTGCCTTACTCTGGGCGCACACCGAGCAGGAGGAGACGTACACCCTCACGTCCTTAGCCAATGTGGGCCATTAGTACTTTCTGATCAAGCAGCGCACTGTACGACCAATACCTAGGTGACCAGAGGAGGGTGACGTGTGTGCCCAGAAGATCAGACGATCACGGATAAGAGCAGGCACGTACCAAAGCCCAGCTGGACACTGAGGTGGAGATGGATCTGTGCGTAATGCCTGCTCTATATCCGCGTCCATCGCCCATACTACCGGCGCCACAATGCAGGAGGCCGGGAGTATGGGGGTGTTGTCTCTGGGCCTCTCCTCTGTGTCATACAGCCGTGACAGTGTGTCTGCCTTCACGTTCTTCGTACCCGGAATGTATGACAGTGTAAAATCTAACCGGGTGAAGAATAGGGCCCACCTGGCCTGGCGAGGATTCAGCCTCCTCGCTGCCCGGATGAACTCCAGGTTACACCTTGATGTCATCCATGTAGACCACCACACCGCGACCAAGCATGTCCCGAAACACATCGTTCACAAAGGACTGGAAGACGGATGGAGCATTCATCAAACCATAGGGCATCACCAGGTATTCATAATGCCCCGTGGTTGTGCTGAATGCTGTCTTCCACTCATCCCCCACCCCAACACGCACCAGGTTGTATGCACTCCTGAGATCTAGTGTATTGCTAGTAGTATGGGTTGGGGTTATTGCTGCATTCAAAACAATTGGGAACTCGGAACTTGGAACTCTGAAATCTCCGACTTCCGACTTCAGTGTGTTCAAGACAACTGGGAAAAATCGCTTTGAATGGTCATCCAACTCATAATTACAACTCAGGAACTCGGGCATATTTCTAGAGCCCCAACTTTCCGACCTGAAGATCACTGACGTCATGATTTGACCTCAGTATTTTTTCCAAGTTCCCAGTTGTCTTGAAAGCACCATTAGGTTCATTCTTTAGCTAGCTAACTAGCTACATGTCTAAAGAAAATATACATGACCCATTAAGTTAGCCAGGTGTTTCTGGGGGTGATTATGGTCATCTATTGTATTTCATGAACATGTGTACATGTCAAGACAACAGTGACTCATCCACTTACCTAGATGTGGCTGGGGGGTGGTTATAGTGGTCCTCTGTAGCTCAATTGGTAGAGCATGGTGCTTGTAACGCTAGGGTAGTGGGTTCGATCCCAGGGACCACCCATATGTAAAAATGTATGCACACATGACTGTGATTTGCTTTGGATAAAAGTGTCTGCGAAATGGCATATTATGTTATTATTATAGCATTTCTTTCACATGACCCATCAATTTAGACAAGTGCGTCTAGGTAAGAATAATCTAATAATTATATAATATTTATACAATGTTTAACTGGACACTTTTTTTATATTGCTATTATGCAAATATGCAAGTAACCATTTCACTGTACCGTTTACACCTTCTGTATCATGTGCATGTGACTGTCAAGCCCTGACTCTGGGGACTCTTATTTGTTGAGTCAGGGTGTGATTTTCTATGTTGTGTAGTTCTATGTTTTCGATCTAGTAGGTCTAGATCTATGTTGGCCGGTGTGGTTGCCAATCAGCTGCAGCTGTCGCTCGTTGTCTCTGATTGGGGACCATACTTAGGCAGCCTATTGGCACTAGTGGGTTGTGGGATCTTGTTCCGTGTGAGGTATGTTGTTTGTGTACCTTGGACACGTTTCGTTTCGTTTGTTGTTTTGTCGTTGTTTATTCGGTTCAAATAAACATTTATGCATATCACGCCTTGGTCTGACCCGTCTATGAACGAACGTGACAGTGACAAATAAACGTTGATTTTATTTGAGAGACGGTAATGTGAAGAACAACGTGACCTACACCAAAGTCAGATTAGGATATAGGCCAAGGACTAGATCAAGTGTATTTTTGCTACTACTTTCACCACTTTTAGTCTTGAAATCTTTGGTTGCTTACTACCCTACCTTACTTTATTTAGCACATGGCCTCACGTGAATCCTTAAAGAGATGGGTAGGGCTTAATTAAGAGTGTAGACAAAGAAGAGCTCTCCAGTAGGTGTACCAAAACATTCAAGGGCCATTTTCTCAAAAGTGGGGTTACAAGTTTATCAACTTTCAAAGCAGAATTACTTTCCCATTGTTCCTCAACTGCAGTGCATGACATCCCATTTTTTAGCTCTATACTTTTATCCAATGTAAATAAACACTATATCAAATTTTGCTACATACATTGGCTTGCAAAAGTATTCACCCCCCTTGGATTTTTCATATTTTGTTGCCTTACAAGCTGGAATTAAAATTGATTTTTTGTTTTTTGGGGGGTTGTATCATTTGATTTACACAACATGCCTACAACTTTGAAGATGCAAAATATTTTTTATTGTGAAACAAACAAGAAATAAGACACAAAAACAGAAAACCTGAGCGTGCATAACTATTCACCCCCCAAAGTCAATTCTTTGTAGAACCACATTTTGCAGCAATTATAGCTGCAAGTCTCTTGGGGTATGTCTCTATAAGCTTGGCACATCTAGCCACTGGGATTTTTGCCCATTCTTCAAGGCAAAACTGCTCCAGCTCCTTCAAGTTGGATGGGTTCCGCTGGTGTACAGCAATCTTTAAGTCATACCACAGATTCTCAATTGGATTGAGTTCTGGGCTTTGACTAGACCATTCCAAGACATTTAAATGTTTCCCCTTAAACCACTCGAGTGTTGCTTTAGCAGTATGCTTAGGGTAATTGTCCTGCTGGAAGGTGAACCTCCATCCCAGTCTCAAATCTCTGGAAGACTGAAACAGGTTTCCCTCAAGAATTTCCCTGTATTTAGCGCCATCCATCATTCCTTCAATTCTGACCAGTTTCCCAGTCCCTGCCAATGAAAAACATCCCCAGAGCATGATGCTGCCACCACCATGCTTCACTGTGGGGATGGTGTTCTCGGGGTGCTGAGAGGTGTTGGGTTTGCGCCAGACATAGCGTTTTCCTTGATGGCCAAAAAGCTCAATTTTAGTCTCATCTGACTAGAGTACCTTCTTCCATATGTTTGGGGAGTCTCCCACATGCCTTTTGGCGAACACCAAACGTGTTTGCTCATTTTTTTCTTTAAGCAATGGCTTTTTTCTGGCCATTCTTCCATAAAGCCCAGCTCTGTGGAGTGTACAGCTTAAAGTGGTCCTATGGACAGATACTCCAATCTCTGCTGTGGAGCTTTGCAGCTCCTTCAGGGTTATCTTTGGTCTCTTTGTTGTCTCTCTGATTAATGCCCTCCTTGCCTGGTCCATGAGTTTTGGTGGGCGGCCCTCTCTTGGCAGGTTTGTTGTGGTGCCATATTCTTTCCATTTTTTATTAATGCTCCGTGGGATGTTCAAAGTTTCAGATTTGTTTTTATAACCCAACCCTGATATGTACTTCTCCACAACTTTGTCCCTGACCTGTTTGGAGAGCTCCTTGGTCTTCATGGTGCCGCTTGCTTGGTGGTGCCCCTTGCTTGGTGATGTTGCAGACTCTGGGGCCTTTCAGAACTGGTGTATATATACTGAGATCATGTGACAGATCATGTGACACTTAGATTGCACACAGGTGGACTTTTTAAAAACTTAATATATGACTTCTGAAGGTAATTGGTTGCACCAGATCTTATTTAGGGGCTTCATAGCAAAGGGGGTGAATACATATGCACGCACTACTTTTCCATTATTGATTTTTTTGATTTTTTTGAAATAAGTAATTTTTTTCATTTCACTTCACCAATTCCAACTATTTTGTGTATGTCCATTACATGAAATCCAAATAAAAATCAATTTAAGTTACAGGTTGTAATGCAACAAAATAGGAAAAACGCCAAGGTGGATGAATACTTTTGCAAGGCACTGTAGGACCGAATCGAGCCGGTCGGTCACATTTGTAAATGTTAGTAAGCTAGCTAGTTATTCACACATTTATAAACAACTTTTATAGTATGTAATAATTATTCATCTGCATTGCTTGCTGTTTGGGGTTTTAGGCTGGGTTTCTGTATAGCATTTTGTGACATCTGCTAATGTAAAAAGGGCTTCATAAATACATTTGATTGATTGATTGATTGATTGATAAGATCATTCATTAGATGTTTAATAAATGTCTTTATAAACCATTTACTAATACTTTGTAAAGTAGTTTTGCAGACCCTAATGTAAAGTGAGGACTATTCATACTTTCCTAATACTTAAATATAAATGTTTGAATAAATGTTTTACTGTAGAAGGGTCAGTCTGGGGTAATATAATTGACCTTGTAATTACAATGGTTGTCCCGTGCTCTATTATTATAACACTTTAATTGAAAATATTTGTGGTGGCCAGATCACAGGCCAGAAAGGTATTTTCAAAAGAGGCTGCCAGTGTGTCTGGTGTTAAAACTGTACAGGCAAATAAGTCAGAGAGAAAATCAGCAAAAACTCTAGCTATTGTTGTTTTCAGCTTTCTAAGTTGTTGGATTCCATTTTATTTGTATATATTTTTTATTTTAATTGACCATTTATCATCATTTATCATCAGCTTTCTGCCACTTGTTAATTCCCTAATTAATCCAATAATTTATGCTTTCTTTTATCCATGGTTCAAAGTCACAGCTAAACATATTTTAACTCTGAAGTTAAGATGTTCATAGTTCCTATGGTTTTATTCCTAAATATGACACACATAGGTTTGATAGTTTTGTAATACATTTGTTGTAATTGTTTGTTCATGTAACAATTACATGTAACAATTAACTGACATTATTCATCTCAGTGTTGTCGTCATAGATACATGTGGTGGTGATACAGAATGATTTGGATGGATTGGAATGGAATGACTTGGAGAAGGCATAAGAAGGCATAAGCTTGTTTTATAAAATACATTGTAGTCATTTAGGGTTGTATATTCCAAATACCAAAGTCTGTGGTTGTTCCATGTTATTTAATGATAAAAAGTAAGTATTCCAATAGTACATTCCGAGGACGTCAAGATTCATTCTATATGTTGTTTAACATCTCCCTCTAGTGGCTCAATTGGGACACAATGCCTTCATCAAGTGTGGTAAAGTTTAAATGTACAATAATGCATGACATCAGATAACGTCCAAGTCTATCTCAATGGTGTATTGTGTAAGTAGTTGAGGGTAAAATGCAAGAATATGCAATCATGTTTAACACTTTATAGTGTTCCGTAATAAACCATTTGTAAGGCATTTACAGTTTGCTCACCATGTATTAATCATTACTCCCACATTTGTTAAATGTTAGTAAGCTAGGTATTTTCACATTTATAAATAACTACTATATGCATTAATTATTAAACACAACAGCGCAGGAGACCGCAGCAAACACTTCAACCTCAACATACTGATTATGAACACTACAAAAGTTATTTATAAATGTGTGAATAACAAGCTTACTATAAATAAATGTGTGTTTAATGATAAATTAAGAAGAAAATATTTACTATTTAAAGCTGCAATATGTAACGTCCAAATTCACATAGAAATATGAGTAATAGAGCTGTCATTCTCATTGAAAGCAGGTCTAAGAAGCGGTAGATCTGTTCTATGTAAGCTATTACTACGTTTCCCATTATTAAGTTTAGTTTTGTACTCCTTGGCTGTGTTGCCGATGGCTGTGTAGATGGCTGAGTTAACTTCTTTAGAGCCTGTACCATGTACAAATCATTTTTGGATTTGACATCAAATGTTTAATATGAGGCGACATTATAGAATGCCACCTTTTATTTGAGGGTATTTTCATACGTTAATTAGAACACCTTATGTATCTAGTCCCGCCATTTGAAGAAGTCATAAGTATTTGGACAACTTCACTTGTAGTGGAGTAACCCTTTAAACATAATGTTCAGTTAAATTATGTATTTAGATATTGGTTCCCTTACCCTGTAAGCAGTCTATTAACTGCTCTAATGAGTGACTACAATCCACACTTTGGTTTTGGTAGTCACTGCCAACAAACACGAATGTTAGCATTTTCAGACAAAACACGTTACTTCTTTCAGCACACTACTAAAACAGTGTGACTGTTTTGGAATAAAATGTTCATATATTTCCTTTAACATCCTCTGTGTTGTGTGCTTATTGTTTAACCATTGATATGTTCTAGGTCATTTTGAGACCTTAAGGAGCATCATGTACTGCTGGAATGTCTACCAATGGCATGTCCATCTTTTTGTGAGAAATTACACTGGTCACTCAACATTTATTAAGGATGAATAGTCCTCGCTTTAGGGACTGCAACACAACTTTACCAATGATTGGTAAATGATTTACAAGGACATTTATTAAACATCTTATGAATGATATTATTACATACTATAAAAGTTATTTATAAATGTGTGAACAACTTGCTTACTAACAAAAATGTGGGAGTAACTATGAATAAATTAATAAACTATTTCTCAATCCATTAAATATTCTTTAATACAAGGTGTTATTATAAAGTGGTGCCCAATTTTTATATTCATTCAGACTCAACTGCATCTGAGAGCTGCTCTGGCATGACCCCTGACCTGGAAGCAATCTGACACTATGAATCATTAATGCATATAGTAGTTATTTATCAATGTGAAAATACCTAGCTGACTAACATTTAACAAATCTGTCAGTAATGATTAATAAATGGTGAGCCAACTGTAAATGCCTTACAAATTGTTTATTACTGAACGTTAAAGTTTTATTCAAAATTGCATATTCTTACATTTTACCATGAACTACTACAATACACCATTGAGTTAGACCTTGAAGTTATCTGATATCATACATTATTGTGTATTTCAACTTTACTGCACTTGTTGAAGACGATGTGTCCCAATTGAGCCACTAGAAGGTGATGTTAAACAACATACAGAATGATCCATGACTGATGTGGAAAATAATCACTATACTTTAATAAAAATCAATGTTCTTCCAGAGTTTTTGTAGAGTCAAGATTGACTTTATTACAATTCAACAAAGCCGGGCTGGTCTTCACAGAAGATGATGTTAAACAACATATAGAATGATCCATGACGTCCTCACAATGTACTTTTAGAATACGTACTTTTTATAATTAAATAATATGGAACAACCACAGACTTTAGTACTTGGAATATACAAACCAAATTGACTACAATGTCTTTTATAAAACAAGCTTATGCCTTCTTATGCCTTCTCCAAGTCATTCCATTCCGATCCATCCAAATCATTCTGCATCAACACCACATATATCTATGATGACAATGCTGAGATGAATAATGTCAGTGTATTGTTACATGAAAGAAGCAATTACAACAAAAGAGTATAACATAACTATGTAAAACTAGGGAATAAAGACAAAGGAACTATACATGCCTTAACTTTAGAGTTAAAATATGTTTAGCTGTTACTTTGAACCATGGAATAAAGAAAGCATAAATTATTTTATAGATAAAATAATTAACAAGTGGCAGAAATCTGATGAAAAGTGATGATGAATCTAAATCTGATAAAGAAAAAAAGAAAAAAGAAATCCAACAACTTAGAAAGGTGAAAACAACAATAGCTAGAGTTTTTGGTGCTTTTCTCTCTGACTTATTTGCCTGTACAGTTTTAACACTAGACACACTGGCAGACTCTTTTGAAAATACCTTTCTGGCCTGTGATCTGGCCACAACAAATATTTTCAATTAAAGTATTATAATAATAGAACATGGGACAACCATTGTAATTACAAGGTGAATTATATTACCCCAGACTGACCCTTCTACAGTAAAACATTATTTCAAACATGTACTGGGTACCTGTACATTTACAAATATTTTTATAATAGCAGCATAGTATATGATGCTGCTTTTGAACACTATGGTAAACTACCTAAATGACTACCGACCGTAGCACTCACGTCTGTAGCCATGTAGTGCTTTGAAAGGCAGGTCATGGCTCACATCAACACCATTATCCCAGAAACCCTAGACCCACTCCAATTTGCATACCGCCCCAACAGATCCACAGATTATGCAATCTCTATTGCGCTCCACACTGCCCTTTCACACCTGGACAAGAGGAACACCTATGTGAGAAATCTATTCATTGACTACAGCTCAGCGTTCAACACCATAGTGCCCTCAAAGCTCATCACTAAGCTAAGGATCCTGGGACTAAACACCTCCCTCTGCAACTGGATCCTGGACTTCCTGACAGGTCGCCCCCAGGTGGTAAGGGTAGGTAAAAGCACATCTGCCATGCTGATCCTCAACACGGGGGCCCTTCATGGGTACTCCCTGTTCACTCATGACTATATGGCCAGGCACGACTCCAACACCATCATTAAGTTTGCCTATGACATAACAGTGGTAGGCCTGATCACCGACAAAGACGAGACAGCCTATAGGGAGGAGGTCAGAGATCTGGCCATGTGGTGCCAGGATAACAACCTCTCCCTCAACGTGATCAAGACAAAGGAGATGATTGTGGACTTCAGGAAAAAGAAGAGGACCGAGCATGCCCCCATTCTCATCGACGGGGCTGTAGTGGAGCAGGTTGAGAGCTTCAAGTTCCTTGGTGTCCACATCACCAACAAACTAACATGGTCCAAGCACACCAAGACAGTCGTGAAGAGAGCATGATAAAACCTATTCCCCCTCAGGAGACTGAAAATATTTGGCATGGGTCCTCAGATCCTCAAAAGGTTCTACAGCTGCACCATCGAGAGCATCCTGACTGCTTGCATTACCGCCTGGTATGGCAACTGCTCGGCCTCCGACCGCAAAGCACTACAGATGGTAGTGCGTACGGCCCAGTACATCACTGGGGCCAAGCTTCCTGCCATCCAGGACCTCTATACCAGGCGGTGTCAGAGGAAGGCCCTAAAAATGGTCAAAGACTCCAGCCACCCTAGTCATAGACTGTTCTCTCTGCTACCACACAGCAAGCGGTACCGGAGTGCCAAGTCTAGGTCCAAGAGGCTTCTAAACAGCTTCTACCCCAAGCCATAAGACTCCTGAACATCTAATCAAATGGCTACCCAGACTTTTTGCATTGTATTTTTTTGTGATTTTTTTGTGGTATTCTTTCTTAAAACTGCTTTGTTGGGTAAGGGCTTGTAAGTAAGCATTTCACTGTAAGGTTGTATTTGGCGCATGGGACAAATACAATTTGATTTGATTTGATATGATATGATACAACAACACCAGGTAATAGATATACAACACATCATTCTTGTTATTGTTATTTTAGAGTGGTACAATAAGGGATCACACACAGCAACATAACGGTCAACAGATTTCAAGACCAAATTGCCCAGAGATAAAGAAGAACAAAAATAAGTGATGTAGAAATAAACGCACAGAAATATTCCCCAAAACTCCAGCATGGTTCCATTAATGCTACAGTCGTTACTGGTATCACAATCAGTCCCACCAGGAGATCTGCCACAGCCAGAGAGAGGATGAGCAGGTTGGTTGGAGTGTGGAGCTGCTTGAAGTGAGAGATGGAGATGATCAACAGTATGTTAAAAAATACTGTAACTGCTTAAATCAATGAGAAGAAGATGTACAGTGTTATGTAGATAGATGTCGATAGCAAAGTCTTTCTGCAAGAAGAGTTTCTGTCTTGAAAACAGTATTGAAAATCTTCCTGTTCCTCCATTTGTAGTAAAGCGTCATAATGCTGAGGTCCTGCTCCTGCTTGGTCCTGTGTGTGACCCTGTCAGGTCAGCCTTTTGACAAACTCTGAGCTCTGCCTCTCTATTTATCCTTGAGTGACTGACAGACATTCCCCTCCCCAGCGTCTCTCTCTCTACACACACACACACACACACACACACACACACACACACACACACACACGTACAAAAATGAACAAACGTCGGATAAACAAATAGTTTGTGAAAACATGATGTAATGTATGACAGCATTGGATGTTGCTGTGCACACCTAGCCTGTCCTTCAGCCTTACTGATAGTTAGAGATCGGAAAAAATATAAATTTTCTCCAATTCTGAGCATTTTATAGGGGAAATATAGTATGGATGATGTTTTGGTCACTCAAAGTGGAGGGCTAAAGGACTGTATTATTCTTAGGTTGCTGGTTTGGTATGGGTAAGTTCGTCTCCTATAGGAGGAAGCAGATAACAAAAGTGCTATCAATATCAGGAACAATACACAGCTATTATACAATGACATTGCATGACACCACTGACAATATAAACTATAAGGGCATCACTTTAACAGATTACTACACATGAAGGGTTTAAACTAAAGCACCACTAGGTGGCAGTAATAAAAAATTAATGACTACACCATTACTAATAACTGAATGGATGGAATCTCAATGAATCCCATAAAGACACTGGAAAGGGTGGGTGGGACCCAACACAATTCCTGAAGTAACATGCACCAACACAATTACTGAAGTAACATGCACCAACACAATTCCTGAAGTAACATGCACCAACACAATTCCTGAAGTAACATGCACCAACACAATTCCTGAAGTAACATGCACCAACACAATTCCTGAAGTAACATGCACCAACACAATTAATGAAGAAACATGCACCAACACAATTCCTGAAGTAACATGCACCAACACAATTACTGAAGTAACATGCACCAACACAATTCCTGAAGTAACATGCACCAACACAATTACTGAAGTAACATGCACCAACACAATTAATGAAGTAACATGCACCAACACAATTCCTGAAGTAACATGCACCAACACAATTACTGAAGTAACATGCACCAACACAATTAATGAAGTAACATGAACCAACACAATTACTGAAGTAACATGAACCAACACAATTCCTGAAGTAACATGCACTGGCGCCATTTTCGGTTTGACTAACTAATGAATGCTAACGTTATTAACAAGCCTATTACACTAACCATGCTACAGATTCACCATGCTAGCTTACTTAGCTAATTAACACACATAGTTGCTGACATACACGGCATTACAGACTTACCAAAGTCTGAGGGAAATATAGTGTGCACATGAACAGGATTAATATAAGGTAAAGAGTGACATGAAATACAACTTACTGTTTAACAATGCACACTTAATGGGAACACTGTAATGTACTAACAGCCAAGAGCACCGATAACTTCTTGACTACTTGACCATGACTGATTTCATTTTGTTTACCTCTACCATGTGCATTTGCATCATTCTGATTGGTCGAGAGAGTCAAGAGCATTTAAAAATATATATAATTTTCTTTTAAAATTTAGACTATCCGGATATCTGGACAAATGTCATGATATTATTTGAATAATAAAATAATTTCAATTTCAGTTCCATCCCTAATAAGGAGAGATTCATGAAATGTCATGATGCTCATCCTTAGTTGAAGGTATGATTTAGTAAGGTGATGTTTTTCATCGGCAGGGACTTGGAAACTGGTCAGAATTGAAGGAATGATGGATGGCGCTAAATACAGGGAAATTCTTGAGGAAAACCTGTTTCAGTCTTCCAGAGATTTGAGACTGGGTAGGAGGTTCACCTAAGCATACTGCTTAAGCAACACTTGAGTGGTTTAAAGGGAAACATTTCAATTATTTCAATGTCTTGGAATGGCCTAGTCAAGGCCCAGACATCAATCCAATTGGGAATGTGTGGTATGACTTAAAGATTGCTGTACACCAGCGGAACCGATCAAACTTGAAGGAGCTGGAGCAGTTTTGCATTGAAGAATGGGCAGAAATCCCAGTGGCTATATGTGCCACGCTTATAGAGACATGCCCCAAGAGACTTGCAGCTGTAATTGCTGCAAAAGGTGGCTCTACAAAGTATTGACTTTGGGGGGTTGAATAGTTATACACGCTCAAGTTTTCTGTTTTTTTGTCTTATTTCTTGTTTGTTTCACCCCAAAAAATATTTTGCATCTTCAAAGTGGTAGGCATGTTGTGTAAATCAAATAATACAAACCCCCCCAAAAAATCAATTTTAATTCCAGGTTGTAAGGCAACAAAATAGGAAAAATGCCAAGGGGGGTGAATACTTTCGTAAACCACAGTAGGTAAGTGGATTGGTCATGTTCATGAAATAGATGACCGTAATCACCCCCAGACACACCTGGCTAACTTGATGGGTCATGTAATCATCTGGCAAAGTGGAATCTTTTGTTTAGACAATGAACCTAATGGTGCTTTCAAGACAACTGGGAACTTGGAAAAATACTGAGGTCAAATCATGACGTCAGTGATCTTCAGGTCGGAAAGTCGGGGCTCTATTAAAAGGCCCGAATTCCCAAGTTGTAATTACGAGTTGGATGACCGTTCAAAGCGATTTTTCCTTGTCGGAACTTGTTTTTTTACGACTTCCCAGTTGACTTGAACACACTGAAGTCGGAGATTTCAGAGTTCCCAGTTCCCAGTTGTTTTGAATGCGGCAATAATCCCATCCCATACTACTAGCAATACAAACTGATTGTCATTGCTAGCCACCATGCATGACTCTGTAGGTAGCTAAAGCTAACCAACTAGGTTCAATGTTAGCTACTACACAAACTGAGAAGCTCATGTTATAGACAGAAGCATGCTACATGGCAGACCAATCTCTCAGCATGTCCAGCCCATCCATTATATCTGTCAATCATGGCTAGCGGGAAGGTTCCTGTCTTTTTCCATGGCTAAACAAACTAGGCCCGTAATTTAACAATTTAATGCGTATTTACAGATGGCATACACATTTGTTATTATGGCATATGAAAGTTCACATGTTCCCAAAGGCATTTCTGCCAAAAAACGCATTTTGATAAAAAATACATGTTTACGTTCAAATGGCTCTGTGAAGTAGTGACTTGCAACATACGCCTAGTTTCCTGAAACAAGTCACAAATGTGGGCGCAATGATTAATAAGTGATACATAAACGATTTACTAACCAATTATAAATGCTTTATTACAATGTGTTATTATCAAGTGCTACCAGTTAGGGTTAACTCTGTAGCTCAGCTGGTAGAGCACGACGCTTGTAACGCCAAGGTAGTGGGTTCGATCCCCGGGACCACCCATACACAAAAATGTATGCACGCATGACTGTAAGTCGCTTTGGATAAAAGCGTCTGCTATATGGCATATTATTATTATATTATTATTACTATGAAGGTTGTAACATCTCAAAAAGCTAATTAATGGCTACTTTGAGTTCACAGCTTGGGAAGGCCTTATCAGATGCCTGATTCAAGTCGTGAAATCAGTGCTTCATTTGTGAAAGAAGCATTTAGCATGTAAGACGTGTCTATATTGATCCTGGATCATATTATATCTGTGCTGATCCTTGATCATTATTTAGTTGTGTTAACACTGGATCATATTATATCTGTGCTGATCCTTGATCATTATTTAGTTGTGTTAACAGGGTTTAATGCCTGTGCCATTAAACCCCTACAACTTATCCAGAACGCTGCAGCCCGTCTGGTGTTCAACCTTCCCAAGTTCTCTCATGTCACCCCGCTCCTCCGCACACTCCATTGTCTTCCAGTTGAGGCTCGCATCTACTACAAGACCATGGTGCTTGCCTACGGAGCTGTGAGGGGAACGGCACCTCCTTACCTTCAGGCTCCGATCAGACCCTACACCCAAACGAGGGCACTACATTCATCCACCTCTGGCCTGCTAGCTCCCCTACCACTACGGAAGCACAGTTCCCGCTCAGCCCAGTCAAAGCTATTCGCTGCTCTGGCACCCCAATGGTGGAACAAGCTCCCCCACGACGCCAGGACAGCGGAGTCACTGACCACCTTCTGGAGACACTTGAAACCCTACCTCTTTAAGGAATACCTGGAATAGTATAAAGTAATCCTTCTTCCCCCACCCCCCATAAACAAAAAAAGAAAAAAAAAGGTGGTTGTCCCACTGGCTATCGTAAGTTGAATGCACCAATTTGTAAGTCGCTCTGGATAAGAGCGTCTGCTAAATGATGTAAATGTAAATGTTAACACTGGATATTATATCTGTGTTGATCCTGGATCATCATATATCTGTGTCCATCCTAGATTATATTACATTGTCACGAGGGTCTATGTCGTCCAAGTATGACCAAGGCGCAGCGTGTCCAAGAAACATGACTTTATTAAATAAACGTTAACGGACTACAAACAAAAGACGACTCAATGAAGTCCACGGTACACTGACCAAAAGGAACAAAAACCCACAAAACCAAAGAGAAACCACACAGTTTAAATATGGCTCCCAATCAGAGATAACGAGCCGACAGCTGACACTCGTTACCTCCGATTGGGAGTCATATGACTAATCACCAAACATAGAAATGAACAACTAGAATACCCAACATAGAAATACACCCAAACAATGAAAATGAACAACCCTGGCTCAATAATCAAAGTCCATGGAGCCAGAGTGTCACAGTACCCCCCCCTAAAGGTGCGAACTCCGGGCGCACCCAGCATACAGTCTAGGGGAGGGTCTGGGTGGGCGTCTGTCCATGGTGGCGGCTCTGGCCCAGGTCGTGGTCCCCACCCCACCTTAGTCACTATCCGCTTCCGTAGCCCCCTCCACATGACCACCCCCAACTAAACCCCACTGGATTAAGGGGCGGCACCGGACTAAGGGGCAGCACCGGACTAAGGGGCAGCACCGGACTAAGGGACAGTACCTGACTAAGGGGCAGCACCGGCCTGAGGGGCAGCACCGGACTGAATGGCGGATCCTGGCTGGCTGGCTCTGGCGGATCCTGGCTGGACGGCTCTGGCGGATCCTGGCTGGACGGCTCTGGCGGATCCTGGCTGGCGGAAGGCTCTGGCTGATCCTGTCTGGCAGAAGGCTCTGGCTGATCCTGTCTGGCGGAAAGCTCTGGCTGATCCTGTCTGGCGGAAGGCTCTGGCTGATCCTGTCTGGCGGAAGGCTCTGGCTGATCCTGTCTGGCGGAAGGCTCTGGCTGATCCTGTCTGGCGGAAGGCTCTGGCTGATCCTGTCTGGCGGAAGGCTCTGGCTGATCCTGTCTGGCGGAAGGCTCTGGCTGCTCCTGTCTGGCGGAGAGCTCTAGCGGCCCGGTCTGGCGGACGGCTCTGAAGGCTCATGGCAGACGGGCGGCTTTGCAGGCTCAGTACAGACGGGGCAGTTCCTGCGGCGCTTGGCAGACGGACAGTTCAGACGGCGTTGGGCAGACGGGCAGTTCAGACGGCGTTGGGCAGACGGACAGTTCAGGCCCCGTTGGGCAGACGGCAGACTCTGGCCGTCTGAGGCGCATCGTAGGCCTGGTGCGTGGTGCCGGAACAGGAGGTACCGGGCTGAGGACACGCATCTCAGGGCTAGTGCGGGGAGAAGCAACAGGGCATGCTGGACCCTGGGGACGCACCGTAGGCCTGATGCGTGGTGCCGGAACTGGAGGTACCGGGCTGAGGACACGCATCTCAGGGCTAGTGCGGAGAGAAGCAACAGGGCATGCTGGACCCTGGGGACGCACCGTAGGCCTGATGCGTGGTGCCGGAACTGGAGGTACCGGGCTGAGGACACGCATCTCAGGGCTAGTGCGGAGAGCAACAACAGGACGCACAGGACTCTGGGGACACACAGGAGGCTTGGTGCGTGGTGTATGCACTGGTGGTAAAGGGCTGGAGACACGCACCATAGAGCCAGTGCGTGGAGGAGACACAGGGCTCTGAAGACGCACTGGAAACCTGGTGCGTGGTGTAGGTACTGGTGGTACTGGGCTGGAGCGAGGAGGTGGTACCGGAAATACCGGACCGTGCAGGCGTACTGGCTCCCTTGAGCACTGAGCCTGCCCAACCTTCCCTGGGTTGATGCTCCCCGTCGCCCGACCAGTACGGGAGGTGTAATAACCCGCACCGGCCTATGTGGGCGAACCGGGAACACCATGCGCAAGGCTGGTGCCATGTACGCCGGCCCGAGGAGACGCACTGGTGACCAGCTGCGTGGGACCGGCTTCATGACATCCGGCTCAACACTCAATCTAGCCCGGCCGATACGTGGAGCTGGACTGTACCGAACCGGGCTATGCCTGCGTACAGGAGACACCATGCGCTCAACTGCGTAACCACGGTGTCTGCCCGTACTCTCGCTCTCCACGGTCAGTCCAGGGAGTAGGCGCAGGTCTCCTACCTGACTTCGCCACACTCCCCTCTTAGCCCCCCCCAAGAAATTCTTGGGTAGTACCCACAGGCTTCCAGTCTTGCCTCCGTGCTGCCTCCTCATATCGCCGCCTCTCGGCTTTAGCTGCCTCAGCTCTTCACGAGGACGGCGATATTCTCCCGGTTGTGCCCAAGGCCCCTTACCATCCAGAATCTCCTCCCATGTCCATGAATCCTTTATGGGTGGATATAAATCCTGTGTAGGTGGATCCTGTTGCCGCTTGACACGCTGCTTGGTCCTTTTATGGTGGGTTTTTCTGTCACGAGGGTCTATGTCGTCCAAGTATGACCAAGGCGCAGCGTGTCCAAGAAACATGACTTTATTAAATAAACGTTAACGGACTACAAACAAAAGACGACTCAATGAAGTCCACGGTACACTGACCAAAAGGAACAAAAACCCACAAAACCAAAGAGAAACCACACAGTTTAAATATGGCTCCCAATCGGAGGTAACGAGTGTCAGCTGTCGGCTCGTTATCTCTGATTGGGAGCCATATTTAAACTGTGTGGTTTCACCTGGGTTTTGTGGGTTTTTGTTCCTGTACAGTATTTTGTAACTGTGGACTTCACTAGTCGTCTTGGTTTATTGTTTTTGTCGTTCGTGTACTTTTCTCTAATAAAGTCATGTTCGTTCAACGCGCTGCGTTTTGGTCTCCTTCGCTCATTGACGACCGTGACATACATCTGTGTTGATTCTGGATTGTCATATAACAGTGTTGATCCTGGATTGTTGTTTAGCTGTATTAATCCTGGATCATGCCCCATGAAATCAGGATGTTCCACTCAGAGAGTCCATATAAAAAATGGTATTTGTAGAATTGTTTGTTATTTGTCTAAAACACTATAGAGAGGGTTTTAGCATAGAGACTTGAGTGAGGTTAGGGGGAGGTGTAGTCTGAAAACCTACTTCTTCATGAGTGTCTTGATTAATGCCACAACCCCCACCCCCCTCCCTCCCCTCCCCCCACCCCCACCCCCCCATCTGCTAAAGGACTAAAATGTATCATGTGTAACAGAGGTGAGTCAGACTCATGCTCTCGTGATGAGGTAGCCCTGCCTGGTACTTCAAAATCAGTGTCACCCTCGGTCCAAGAGGTACTTCCTTCTTGGGCTATTGGTTAAGGTGTTGGTTTTCCACTCAGGATACCGGGGTTCAGATCCCACCTGTGACAGAGTCATGATTCAGAGGTGGGATTCTTGACCTGTGCAGGGTGGACTTGTTTAGGGGTGAGGGTTGTACTCAGGCAGAGGCCTAATGGAAGTTGTACTCATGTTCATGTACACAAAAGACAGTAGAGGTGTACTCAGGTTCACTTCCAATGTTTATGCTGTATTGTGGCCTTATTGGGGCCCTGGAGTAAAGCATTTGTGTGTCTCCAACACCTTTCATTGGTAGAATTCATTATTCCAGAGCCTTGCATACAGGTGATAACAGGACCCTCTGATGTGAGAAACTTTAAACAAGTCAAACTAGCATCATTAAAGAGTTGTTCACTTACCCAGTAGAGACAATATAGTCCCAGTGACATCAGTCACAAAGCACAGGTTGAGTTTTGCTGATGCAATATGCTTTTTGAGAATCGTGTGTGTGTGTGTGTGTGTGTTTATGTGAATGACTGACTGTGTGTGTGTGTATGTGTGTGTGTGTGTGTGTGTGTGTGTGTGTGTGTGTGTGTGTGTGTGTGTGTGTGTGTGTGTGTGTGTGTGTGTGTGTTGTTTGACACCTTTAATTGGTAGAGTGATGTATGTGTCGTTATTACAGAGCCTTGCATGTTAGTGCTAACAGGTCCCTCTGGAATCTGAGAGCACAACAAACCAGACAAGAAATATGATTGGGTCAGAATACTGCAAGGTGATGTCTGGCAAATATGTGTCTCAATGATGTAACTGTCTCCCTCAACTTGAATAATTATTTCATAATTCAGTTCAGATGGACATTTTTACAAGTCTATGTAATGTTCCTATGGAATGCCATTAGTGCATCCACCATAAAGATATGCCATCTCATCAACTGCCTGACTGTTAATTTTCTCATGCACTGGCCAAATGACATATACCGTGATCTGTCCTGTAGTTTCTAAAGGCCTTCCTTCCAAATCTAATTTAATTGTCTTGAGTATTGGAAGTCTAAAGAACTTCAGTATGAGATTTTGCATTTGAATCCGTCTATGCAAAATATTTGATGGGTTTGATAAGTGGCAACCTGTCACTAGTTCCCAGAACCTTTATAGAAACTTAGGAAAAGGTTAGTTAAAGCACCATAAAGGTTTCAATTAGAACCTTACGATCATGGTTCTTTTCTCTTTAACTGTCTCTTCTAGAAAAACATGTAGAAACAATTATTTCATCTTAAAGTCCTATTACTGACAACTCAAATAGGAATGTCCAATAGTTTTTTTCTTTAACTTGCTGTTTACTCTACCAGGCAGTTGAGAAGTCAAGAGGGTCATACCAGCGATACCATATTAGAATGGCAATTTGCATAGCATTTTTACTCATCTCAACAATATTACAAAAATTACTTTAGGTCTGCTTCAATGGCTTTTATACTGTATGCAGGTAAGCATTGTTAAATGAGGACTGATGTCAAATTTTAATAAATGACGTTGATTGCATATGTATGTATTACATGAATGCGCTTTCAGGTGGTGTTGGTTTTCTTAAATTTCAATTAATCCAGGTCCTTCCACAATGTTTCCCACATGTTCAGACTACATGTTGAGATAATATATGACAAAGTGCAGTTTTTATTACTATTATAGGCATTATTTTATAGGCGACCTTAAGTCTGAATATTGATTCATTAACCCCATGGGTCATGAAATGTTGTTAAACCAATGTATGTTGCCTAATGTATTGTCTTGTCAACAATGAAATCATAGTTTTCACCAAAATAAGTATTATTTTATAAAAAAAATAGATGTACCCTATTCTTATTCCACCGTACTTTTTACTGAGTGCATTCTGAAAATATTCAGACCCCTTGACTTTTTCCACATTTTGTTACGTTACAGCCTTAATCTAAAATGGTTTAAATAAAACAATTTCCTCATTAATCTACACACAATACCCCATAATGACAAAGCAAAAACAAGCTTGGCACATCTGTATTTGGGAAGTTTCTCCCATTCTTCTCCGCAGATCCTCTCAAGCGCTGTCAGGTTGGATGGGGAGCGTCGCTGCACAGCTATTTTCAGGTCTCTCCAGAGATGTTCGATCAGGTTCAAGTCCGGGCTCTGGCTGGGCTACTCATAGACTTGTCCCGAAGCCACTCCTGCGTTGTCTTGGCTGTGTGCTTAGGGTCGTTGTCCTGTTGGAAGGTGAACCTTCGCCCAAGTCTGAGGTCCTGAGAGCTCTGGAGCAGGTTTTCATCTCTCTGTACTTTGCTCTGTTCAACTTTCCCTCGATCCTGAATAGTCTCCTAGTGCCTGTCGCTTAAAAACATCCCCACAGCATGATGCTGCCACCACCATGTTTCACCGTAAGGATGGTGCCAGGTTTCCTCCAGACGTGACGCTTCGCATTCAGGCCAAAGAGTTCAATCTTGGTTTCATCAGACCAGAGAATTTTGTTTCTCATGGTCTGAGAGTCCTTTAGGTGCCTTTTGGCAAACTCCAAGCGGGTTGTCATGTGCCTTTTACTGAGGAGTGGCTTCTGTCTGGCCACTCTACCATAAAGGCCTGATGGGTGGAGTGCTGCAGAGATGGTTGTCCTTCTGGAAGGTTCTCCCATCTCCATAGAGGAATTCTGGTGATATTGTGTGTAGACTGACGAGGAAAAACATTTATTTAATCCATTTGAGAATAAGGCTTTAACGTAACAAAATGTGGAAAAAGTCAACGTTTCTGAATAATTTCCCAATGCACTGTATCAACCGCCTGGTTATGAAAATTTTTACGAAATTCTTGCTTTTGAACCTTTTTACATTTAAACTTTTGTCTTTACATATTCCTACTATTCAAGGTCTCTACTGACAGGAATGGTGCTATATTAATCCCTCACTAATTGAATTGCTGACTTTTGTACAACAACTTTGCTGACTGATTTTGAGTTTTCTTACAGCCCTCTGAATGGGCAAAGTTAGAGTGCCACAACACTGAACTGCAGCAACCCAAAATCATACAAATTATGTTAATTAATGCAGGAGGGCTGGGGGAGTTGACCAATCAGGTTCAAGTGAAGTTTTTTTTTCACATTCACTTCTAAATCTATCGTAAAAACATGCTCTACCAGCTGGTTGAGATGGTTTGGGATGAGTTGGACTGCAGAGTAAAGGAAAAGCAGCCAACAAGTGATCAGCATCTGTGTGAACTTTTTCAAGACTGTTGGAAAAGCATTCCCCATGAAGCTGGTTGAGAGAATGCAAAGCTGTCATCAAGGCAACGGGTGGCTACTTTGAAGAATCTAAAATCTAAAATATATACTGCTCAAAAAAATAAAGGGAACACTTAAACAACACAATGTAACTCCAAGTCAATCACACTTCTGTGAAATCAAACTGTCCACTTAGGAAGCAACACTGATTGACAATAAATGTCACATGCTGTTGTGCAAATGGAATAGACAACAGGTGGAAATTATAGGCAATTAGCAAGATACCCCCCAATAAAGGACTGGTTTTGCAGGTGGCGACCACAGACCACATCTCAGTTCCTATGCTTCCTGGCTGATGTTTTGGTCACTTTTGAATGCTGGCGGTGCTTTCACTCTAGTGGTAGCATGAGACGGAGTCTACAACCCACACAAGTGGCTCAGGTAGTGCAGCTCATCCAGAATGGCACATCAATGCAAGCTGTGGCAAGAAGGTTTGCTGTGTCTGTCAGCATAGTGTCCAGAGCATGGAGGCGCTACAAGGAGACAGGCCAGTACATCAGGAGACGTGGAGGAGACCGTAGGAGGGCAACAACCCAGCAGCAGGACTGCTACCTCCGCCTTTGTGCAAGGAGGAGCAGGAGGAGCACTGCCAGAGCCCTGCAAAATGACCTCCAGCAGGCCACAAATGTGCATGTGTCTGCTCAAACGGTCAGAAACAGACTCCATGAGGGTGGTATGAGGGCCCGACGTCCACAGGTGGGGGTTGTGCTTACAGCCCAACACCGTGCAGGATGTTTGGCATTTGCCAGAGAACACCAAGATTGGCAAATTCGCCACTGGCGCCCTGTGCTCTTCACATATGAAAGCAGGTTCACACTGAGCACGTGACAGACGTGACAGAGTCTGGAGACGCCGTGGAGAACGTTCTGCTGCCTGCAACATCCTCCAGCATGACCGGTTTGGCGGTGGGTCAGTCATGGTGTGGGGTGGCATTTTCTTTGGGGGGCCGCACAGCCCTCCATGTGCTCGCCAGATGTAGCCTGACTGCCATTAGGTACCGAGATGAGATCCTCAGACCCCCTTGTGAGACCATATGCTGGTGCGGTTGGCCCTGGGTTCCTCCTAATGAAAGACAATGCTAGACCTCATGTGGCTTGAGTGTGTCAGCAGTTCCTGCAAGAGGAAGGCATTGATGCTATGGACTGGCCCGCCCGTTCCCCAGACCTGAATCCAATTGAGCACATCTGGGACATCATGTTTCGCTCCATCCACCAACGCCACGTTGCACCAGGAGTTGGCGGATGCTTTAGTCCAGGTCTGGGAGGAGATCCCTCAGGAGACCATCCGCCACCTCATCAGGAGCATGCCCAGGCATTGTAGGGAGGTCATACAGGCACGTGGAGGCCACACACACTACTGAGCCTCATTTTTACTTGTTTTAAGGACATTACATCAAAGTTGGATCAGCCTGTAGTGTGGTTTTCCACTTTAACTTTGAGGGTGACTCCAAATCCAGACCTCCATGGGTTGATACATTTGATTTCCATTGATAATTTTTGTGTGATTTTGTTGTCAGCACATTCAACTATGTAAAGAAAAAAGTATTTAATACGATTATTTCATTCATTCAGATCTAGGATGTGTTATTTTAGTGTTCCCTTTATTTTTTTGAGCAGTGTATATATGTACAGTATGTGTGAACATATATATATACACTACCGTTCAAAAGTTTGTGGTCACTTCGAAATGTCCTTGTTTTCGAAAGAAAAGCAATTATTTTGTCCATTAAAATAACAGAAAATTGATCAGAAATACAGTGTAGACATTGTTAATGTTGTAAATGGCTTTTGTAGCTGGAAACTGCTGATTTTTAATGGAATATCTACATAGGCGTACAGAGGCCCATTATCAGCAACCATCAGTCCTGTGTTCCAATGGCACGTGTTTGCTAATCCAAGTTTATCATTTTAAAAGGCTAATTGATCATTAGAAAACCCTTTTGCAATTATGCTAGCACAGCTGAAAACTGTTGTGCTGATTAAAGAAGCCTTCTTGAGACTAGTTGAGTATCTGGAGCATCAGCAATTGTGGGTTTGAAATAGCCAGAAACAAATAACTTTCTTTTGGAACTCGTCAGTCTATTTTTTTTCTGAGAAATGAAGGCTATTCCATGCGAGAAATTGCCAAGAAACTGAAGATCTCATACAACGCTGTGTACTACTCCCTTCACAGAATAGCGCAAACTGGCTCTAACCAGAATAGAAAGAGGAGTGGGAGACCCCGGTGCACAACTGAGCAAGAGGACAAATAGATTGCAGTGTCTAGTTTGAGAAACAGATGCCTCACAGGTCCTCAACTGGCAGTTTCATTAAATAGTACCCGCAAAACACCAGTCTCAACTTCAACAGTGAAGAGGTGACTCCGGGATGCTGACCTTCTAGGCAGAGTTGCAAAGAAAAAACAATTTCTCAGACTGGCCAATATAAAGAAAATATTAAGATGGGCAATCTGAGATATGTATTTTTCTTTGCAAATCTGCCTAGAAGGTCAGCATCTCGGAGTCGCCTCTTCACTGTTGATGTTGAGACTGGTGTTTTGCGGGTACTATTTAATGAAGCTACCAGTTGAGGATCAGTGAGGCGCCTGTTTCTCAGTTGTGCACCTAGGCCTCCCACTCCTCTTTCTATTCTGGTTAGAGACAGTTTGCGCTGTTCTGTGAAGGGAGTACAACACAGCGTTGTACGAGATCTTCAGTTTCTTGGCAATTTCTGGCCATTTAGAGCCTGTAATCGAACCCACAATTGCTGATGCTCCAGATACTCAACTAGTCTCAAGAAGGCCAGTTTTATTGCTTATTAAATCAGTACAACAGTTTTCAGCTGTGCTAACATAATTGCAAAAGGGTTTTCTAATGATCAATTAGTGTCACGATCGTTATAAGAAGCGGACCAAGGCGCAGCGTGATAACCGTACATCTTTTATTGAAGTACACACACGAACAAAACAACAAACCAAACGATACGTGAAGTCCTAGGTTAACACCAAAACAAACCTTACGGAACAAGATCCCACAATGACTAGTGAAAACAGGCTGCCTAGGTATGGTTCCCAATCAGAGACAACGAGCTACAGCTGTCTCTGATTGGGAACTACCCTGGCCAACATAGATATACAACGATCTAGAAAACAAACCTAGAAAACAAAACCTAGAAAATCCACAAACATTTAAGAGTCCCCAGAGCCAGGGCGTGACAGTACCCCCCCAAAGGCACGGACTGCGACCGCGGCAACCAAACACAACAGGGGAGGGGCCGGGTGGGCATTCCGCCTCAGAGGCGGATCCGGCTCCGGGCGTGACCACCACTCTCTCGCTACCCCCCCCGTAGCGCCCCTGGTTTGGTCTGGCCCCGCTGGCCGGAGCTGGACTGGACACCGGTGGAGCGGATTGCTCAGGCTCCTGTGTGGAGCAGCTGATCGATGCCTGACCAGGCACCGGTGGAACAGGCACGGGCTGTGCCGGACTGACGACGCGCACCACTGGCTTGGTGCGGGGAGCAGGAACAGGCTGGACTGGGCTGATGACGCGCACCACTGGCTTGGTGCGGGGAGCAGGAACGGGCCGGACCGGGCTGGCGACGCGCACCACTGGCTTGGTGCGGGGAGCAGGAACGGGCCGAACCGTGCTGGCGACGCGCACCACTGGCTTGGTGCGGGGAGCAGGAACGGGCCGGAACGGGCTGGCGACGCGCACCACTGGCTTGGTGCAGGGAGCAGGAACGGGCCGGACCGGGCTGGCGACGCGCACCACTGGCTTGGTGCGGGGAGCAGGAACGGGCGGACCGGGTTGACGACGCACGCACCACAGGCTTGGTGCGGGTAGCAGGAACAGGCCGGACCGGGCTGACGACGCGCACCATTGGCTGGTGCGGGAGCAGGAACAGGCCGGACCGGGCTGGCGACGCGCACCCCTGGCTTGGTGCGGGAGCAGGAACGGCCGGACCGGGCTGGCGACGCGCACCACAGGCTTGGTGCGGTGAGCAGGAACGGGCCGGACCGGGCTGGCGACGCGCACCACAGGCTTGGTGCGGGGAGCAGGAACGGGCCGGACCGGTTGGCGACGCGCACCACAGGCTTGGTGCGGGAGCAGGAACGGCCTGACTGGGCTGGCGACGCGCACCACAGGCTTGGTGCAGGGAGCAGGAATGGGCCGGACCGGGCTGACGACGCGCACCACTAACTTAGTGCGGGAGCAGGAACGGGCCGTACCGTACTGGGAACACACACCACTGGCCTTGTGCGGGAAGCAGGAATGGGTCGGGCCGTACTGGGAACACGCACCACTGGCTTAGTGCGGGGATCAGGAACGGGCCAGACCGGACTGGTGACACACACCGCTTGCTTGGTGCGAGGAGCGGGACTGGGTTTCCCTATAAACCTCCGCTCCTTCTGCTGCCTAACCAGCTCCTCTCGCCGTGCCTCTACACTCTCCTTCTCCCTTAACGCCTCCTGTAGCTCCTCCCTCTGACCAATAAACTCCTGCTCCCTTTGGACCAATAGCCCCCGTAACCTGGTGGCCTCCTCTCCTAGTCTGCAGCTTCGCCCTGTCGCTGCCTCCTGCCGCCTCGTCGTCCACGCCGTGTGCCCCCCCAAAAAAATGTCTTGGGGTTGCCTCTCGCCTGTCCGACGACGACCCGGTTGGCGCCGCTTCTCCTCTCCTGCCTGGGCATCCTCCCTCATCGCCCTCCGGTAGCGGACGGCCTCCTCCTCCGTGATTCTCCCCCAACCGAGGAGGACATCTACCAGAGTAACCTCCTGTTCCATACCCAGCGTTTGCTCCTGCACACGCTGCTTGGTCCTATTTTGGTGGGATCTTCTGTCACGATCGTTATAAGAAGCGGACCAAGGCGCAGCGTGATAACCGTACATCTTTTATTGAAGTACACACACGAACAAAACAACAAACCAAACGATACGTGAAGTCCTAGGTTAACACCAAAACAAACCTTATGGAACAAGATCCCACAATGACTAGTGAAAACAGGCTGCCTAAGTATGGTTCCCAATCAGAGACAACGAGCTACAGCTGTCTCTGATTGGGAACCTCCCTGGCCAACATAGATATACAACGATCTAGAACAGAAACCTAGAAAACAAAACATAGAAAATCCACACCCTGGCTTAACATTTAAGAGTCCCCAGAGCCAGGGCGTGACAATTAGCCTTTTAAAATGATAAACTTGGATTAGCAAACACAACGTGCCATTGGAACACAGGACTGATGGTTGCTAATAATGGGCCTCTGTACACCTATGCAGAGATTCCATTACAAATCTGCCGTTTCCAGCTACAATAGCCATTTACAACATTAACAATGTCTACACTGTATTTCTGATCAATTTGATGTTATTTTAATGGACACATTTTTTTATTTTCTTTCGAAAACAAGGACATTTCTAAGTGACCCCAAACTTTTTGAAAGGTAGTATATATATATACAAATGTTTACTGACAACAACAAAAAATCACTCAATCAATTCAAACTGTGCAGTGGACATTTCATGAATGGAAAGAGACATCTGTTACAAAACACAAAAAAGGCGAATGACATTCTGAGATTGTAAAGCCTTCGATACTGGGTAGGCCTACAAGGTAGGCAGGGATGTATTTTGTGTTTGTCGCGATAGTCATAGTCTGTTTATTGTGGTGTTGAAAACTCAAGCCATGATATTGAAGTGCCCGAAGTTGGTGTGCTTTGTTTATTGGTTGTGGGGTGCATTGGAACAGAAACCTGTTAGTGGAAAATATGTTGAATATATGTTATATAATTGGCATCAAAATGTTGGAAATCTGATATCCCACTAGCTGATCATTGTCTGCAGCCGGCTCTGATCGTATTGTAGGCCTAATGAAACATGCAGGGAGATTGAGCTCATCCGTGGTGGTCGACGAGCCCTCAACCTTCTGGCATTTTGAACTGTCCCTAATTACTTAAAGGGCTTTTGAGATCATTGATCGATACAACTGAACTGAACTGGAAATCACATTTCGTAGTCACTTTTTTTTTTATCAGAGAAAACAAGAAAACACACCATAAATGAAAAAAAAAAAAACATCAAGGGGTGATTGGGTCAGAATACAGTGTGGTTGTTTTTATGTCTGACAAATAGTATTTGTCCCCATGATGTAACTGAGACAAAGTCTCCCTCAATTTGAAGAAGTATGTTTCATAATTCAGTTCAGATGGACATTTTTACAAGTCTACGGGATGTTCCTATGGAATGGCACAATTCATTTTGATTGCATGTGCTATAAGCGGGTACACCATGAAGTTATACCCTCTCATCAACTTCCTTACTGTCAGCTTTCCTCCACACTGACTAGCTGACATGTGGTGTGCTGTCATGTCTCCTGAGGTTGTGGATTATGGTCCAAACTGAGCACTGACATCAACCAAAACACTTAGTCTTACACAGTTCTCCTGTTTCCCATGTAAAATAGCCTTTGAGTGACCAAAACATCAACCATACTATATTTTCTCCATTAAAATGTTCAGTTGAGAAAATGTACCTTTTCTCTGATGTCTAACTATCAGTAAGAATGGACAGGCTAGGTGGCCATAGCAACATACAATCTTGTTATACATTACATCATGCTTTCACAAATGATTTGTTTATCACACCGTTTGTTCATTTCTGTGCTCACTTGTGTGTGTGTGTGTGTGTGTGTGTGTGTATGTGTGTGTGTGTGTGTGTGTGTGTGTGTGGGAGGGGAGAGTGTGTCAGTCATTCAGGGATAAATAGAGAGGCAGAGCTCAGAGTTTGTCAGAAGGCTGACCTGACAGGGTCACACACAGGATTAAGCAGCAGCAGGACCTCAGCATTTTGACCCTTTATTACAAATGGAGACACATGAAGATGTTCAATACTGTTTTCAAGACAGAAACTCTTCTTGCAAAAAGGCTTCGCTATCGACATCTATCTACATAACACTGTACATCTTCTTCTCATTGATTTCAGCAGTTACAGTATTTTTGAACATACTGGTGATCATCTCCATCTCTCACTTCAAGCAGCTCCACACTCCAACCAACCTGCTCATCCTCTCTCTGGCTGTGGCAGATCTCCTGGTGGGACTGATTGTGATACCATTAACGACTGTAGCATTAATGGAACCATGCTGGGATTTTGGGGAATATTTCTGTGTGTTTTATTTCTATGTCACTTGTTTATGTGCTTCTTTATCTCTGGGCAATTTGGTCTTGATATCTATTGACCGTTATGTTGCTGTGTGTGATCCCTTATTGTACCACTCTAAAATAACAATAACAAGAATGATGTATTGTATATCCATTACCTGGTGTTGTTGTATCATATACGATGCTGCTATTGTAAACATATTTGTAAATGTACAGGTACCCAGTAGGTGTTTGAAAGAATGTTTTACTGTAGAAGGGTCAGTCTGGGGTAATATAATTGACTTTGTAATTACAATGGTTGTCCCATGCTCTATTATTATAACACTTTATTTGAAAATATTTGTGGTGGCCATATCACAGGCCAGAAAGGTATTTTCAAAAGAGGCTGCCAGTGTGTCTGGTGTTAAAACTGTACAGGCAAATAAGTCAGAGAGAAAAGCAGCAAAAACTCTAGCTATTGTTGTTTTCACCTATCTAAGTTGTTGGATTCCATTTTATTTTTATTTACTTTTTTTTTTTATTGACAATTTTTTATCATTTATCATCAGCTGTCTGCCACTTGTTAATTCCTTAATTAATCCAATAATTTATGCTTTCTTTTATCCATGGTTCAAAGTAACAGCTACACTTATTTTAACTCTGAAGTTAAGACGTTCATAGTTCCTATGTTTTTATTCCTAAATATGGGTTTGATATGTTTTGTAATACATTTGTTGTAATTGCTTCTTTCATGTAACAATACACTGACATTATTCATCTCAGTGTTGTCATCATAGATACATGTGGTGGTTATACAGAATGATTTGGATGGATTGGAATGGAATGACTTGGAGAAGGCATAAGAAGGCATAAGCTTGTTTTATAAAAGACATTGTAGTCAATTTGGTTTGTATATTCCAAATACCAAAGTCTGTGGTTGTTCCATGTTATTTAATGATACAAAGTAAGTATTCTAATAATACATTCCGAGGATGTCAAGATTCATTCTATATGTTGTTTAACATCTCCCTCTTGTGGCTCAATTGGGATACAATGCCTTCATCAAGTGTGGTAAAGTTGAAATGTACAATAATGCATGATATCAGATAACGTCCAAGTCTATCTCAATGGTGTATTGTGTAAGTAGTTGAGGGTAAAATGCAAGAATATGCAATCATGGGTAAAACATTATAGTGTTCAGTAATAAACCATGTGTAAGGCATTTACAATTTTCTCACTATTTATTATTCATTACTCCCACATTTGTTAAATTTAGTAATCTAGGTATTCTCACATTTCTAAATAGCTTATGTATTAATGATTTATAAAATTAATCATAAGATGTTTAATAAAATGTCCTTATAAACTATTTACAAATCATTAGTAAAGTATTTTTGCAGTTCCTAATCTAAATTGAAGACTATTCATACTTTCTTAATGCTATATAAATGTTTTGAGTGACCAGTGTAATTTCTCACAAAAAGATGGACATGCCATTGGTAGACATTCCAGCAGTTCCTTATGCTCCTTAAGGTCTCAAAATGACCTAGAACATATCAATGGTTAAACAATAAGCACACAACACAGAGGATGTTAAAGGAAATATATGAACATTTTATTCCAAAACAGTCACACTGTTGTAATAGTGTGCTGAAAGAAGTAAAGGGTTACTACCATTAATACACTACAAGTGAAGTTGTCCAAATACATAAGGTGTTTTCATTTCTAAACGGTAAAACAGATGTGTATGAAAATACCCTAAAATAAAAGGTGGCATTCTATAATGTGGACTCAAATTAAACATTTGATGTCAAATCCAAAATGCTGGAGTCACGAGCCAAATGTAACTGTTTTGGGTGATGTCAGTGCTCAGTTTGGACCATAATCCTGAACCTCAGGAGACAAGACGGCATGCCACATGTCAACCTGCTGTGTAAGAAATTTGGCAGTAGGGAAGTTGATGAGAGGGCATCATTTCATGGTGTATTCGCTACAGCAAATTCAATCAAAATGAATAGTGGAATTCCATAGGAACATCCCCATAGACTTAAAAAAATGTCCATCTGAACTGAATTTTGAACCACTTCAAGCTGGCTGTTCTTAGTGAACTTATGGAAAGGATTGTGTTTGACCAAATACAATGATATCTTTCAGAGAACAGGTTAGCTACTGACTTTCAGCATGCATATAGAGACGGGCACTCAACTTGTAGTGCACTGACTCAGATGACTGATGATTGGTGAAAATAAATGAATAATTAAAGGATAGTTGGAGATGTATTGTTAGATTTCAGTGCAGCCTTTGACGTAGGCCAAACCGTTCGGACGCTACAGATGATTTTGTGAGAAGACAGATTTTGGGGATGTCTCATGAACTGACAAGCACCACTCTAACGCTGTCACCTTTCACCGCAGATGTGGAAGTGCAACATAGGAGGATGCAGTGGATTGAGATGCATCCTATGCAAAAAAACTGATAACTCTAACTTAAACTGACAGATTTAAGGGGATTTAAAAACATTGCTAATTAGATTTCCACGGGGGCAAGGACATCGACCTTAGGGTACATTTTTTTTTTTTTTACTGCAGAGTGAAACAGAGAGGACAGAGAGGGATAACTTGTATGTCTGTTCTATAAAGTCAATTTCTAGCGGAACTTTCTGTGTTAGCTGAAAGGTGTGTCTGTATTAAACTGAGAAGAGACCATCTGTCTAAATAATGTAGGAGACTCCCTGAATATATCGGTTTTATTTATGATTGATGAAAAAAAAAACTTGGCAAATGAAACTTTCCTAAAATCCACTCCACCAACAAGCCATTCTTAAATTTTATATAAATCCCCTTTTCACACCTCCTAATGTATTTCATCTGCAGCCACATTCATCCACCTCCATGTCCTGGTAGTGGCATAGGACTATGTTGTTGTTGTTGTCGTAGTAGAGCATGGAGACAGGTGACAGGTGGATGGATACACTGCAGGGCTGGGGCGTGCTGCGGGGGTCCAGGGACTGTACCAGTGTCTGCAGGACGGCATGGTTGGTGCGGTTCAGGCTCTCAGCGTGGCAGTAGTTGGCCAGTAGCTCTGCGGAGTGATGGTCCAGTCCTTCCAGCCCTTGATGTCGATGTAGAGGCGGCTGGGTTTACACACATTGCTGGGCGTCACCGGGAGGTAGACGGTGCTCCTCTTCCGCCACGAGCGGCACTGCAGAGGGTTCAGGGATACAGCCACCAGTGAGGCCTGGAACTCTGGGAGGGTTACGGTCAGCCTGAACGGGGCGGCGTTCCCCCGGGTGGTGGGACATGAAGGTATCCGTGGTCAGGGTAAGGCTGCAGCTTCAGTACCAGTCCGTGCGACCCGGTTTACGCCAGTTCTCTGCCAGGGTTGTGAGGTCCAGGGTGAGGGATTTGGCTCTGGATCCTGCTGCGCCAACTAGGACAGCACCAGCCTGCGGTTGGCCTTGTGTCTCACTCCCCTCAGGGTTGCATGCAGCACCTTGTACAGGGACACACTGAGGACCTGTGGGGCTGGAACTTGATTTCCAGCTGCGCCAGAGAGAGTTGCTCCACTGGCTGCAGGACGGACATGTTGAAGAACAGATGTTTCTCCACACAGCCGTGGCAGCTGCCACTTCATCCTGACACCAGTCTACCTTCAGGGGACAGACAAAACAAGACAAATTAGCTTTGGACTCTAGAACTAGGACCTAGATTTCAAATAACGGTATTTGGAATGTCACAGTCAATATAGGCGCTGGAGGGTGAAATGGACGGACCCCCCTCGGAACGTCCGCGGGTAGCTAGCAGGTTATCCAGCCTGATGGACATGTCGACCAACTGGTCGAACGTGAGGCTGGTGTCCCTACAGGCCAGCTCCCGACGGACGTCCTCGCGTAGACTACATCTGTAGTGATCGATGAGAGCCCGATCATTCCACCCTGCATCCGCCGCTAGAGTACGGAATTCTAAGGCGAACTCCTGGGCACTCCTCTTCCCCTGCCGGAGGAAGACCAGACGCTCCCCGCCGCTTTCCCCTCGGGGATGGTCAAACACCGCCCCTGAAGCGGCGGGAGAACTTCGTCGTAGGTGATGGTGTTCGCGTCGATCCTCCTCCACTCTGCGTTGGCACATTCCAACGCCTTCCCGGAAAGGCAGGAGATCAGGGCGGACACGCTCTCATGTCCCGAGGGGCGCCGGGTGCACGGTGGCCAGGTAAAGCTCCACCTGGAGAAGGAATCCCTGACACCCGGCCGCGGTCCCATCGTAGGCCCTCGGGAGCGAGAGTCGAACTCCTCTGGGTTCCGGAGCGGGAATGGGCTGACTTGCCGATGGTGCTGGCAGAGAGGATGGCGGTGGAGGAGTCCCCCAGCCTCGGATGGTGGTGATCACCTCCTGCAGTGCGGACCCCATCTGCAGGATCTGGTCACTCTGTTCACGGACCCTGTCCTCCAGCGTCGCCTGGGCTGCTGCGGCTCCTGCTGATTCCATTCTTGATGGTGTGTGATTTTGTCAGTAATGCTGTAGGTGGGTGTAGTGGTGGAATCAAGCGCAGGACACCGAAGTATAGTCCAAAAGACTTTAGTGCAATTTCCAACAAGGAAAATCGAACAAACTTGCCCGAAGGCGAAACTACGCACGATGGCGACAAAACAAAAGGCGCACTACACAGGTGCGTAAAACGCTCCAACACAGTGGAGTAAAGCTCAACCGAGCGAATAAGTAATACTACAAGCAAAACACACGACAGAAATAAATCAATCACACACAACACTAGACAGACACAACGAGAAACTTATAGGACACTAATTACACTAAACGAGAACAGGTGTCTCAACAAACAGACAAAAGCAAACGAACATAGAAACATGCAACGGTGGCAGCTAGTATTCCGGAGACAACGAACGCCGAAGCCTGCCCGAACAAGGAAGAGAGGCAGCCTCGGCCGAAACCGTGACACTTTGTTGCGAAATAGGAAGCCGATTCTAGCTCTAACTTTTTATTGGAGATGCTTAATGTGAGTCTGGAAGGAGAGTTTACAGTCTAACCAGACACCTAGGTATTTGTAGTTGTCTACATACTCTAGGTCAGACCCGCCGAGAGTAGTGATTCTAGTCGGGTGGGCGGGTGCAAGCAGCGTTCGGTTGAAGAGCATGCATTTAGTTTTACTAGTGTTTAAGAGCAGTTGGAGGCTACGGAAGAAGTGTTGTATGGCGTTGAAGCTCGTTTGGAGGTTTGCTAACACAGTGTCCAATGAAGGGCCAGATGTATACAAAATGGTGTCGTGCGCATAGAGATGGATCCGAGCATCACCATCAGCAATAGCGACATCATTGATATACACAGAGAATAGAGTCGGCCAGAGAATTGAACCCTGTGGCACCCCCATAGAGACTGCCAGAGGTCCAGACAAGAGGCCCTCCGATTTGACACATTGAACTCTATCTGAGAAGTAGTTGGTGAACCAGGCAAGGCAGTCATTTGAGAAACCAAGGCTATTTAGTCTGCCAATAAGAGTGCGGTGGTTGCAGCAGAGGGTGCAGAGCTGGTGGCCAGGGTAGTGGTAGCCAGGTGGAAAGCATGGCCAGCCGTAGCAAAATGCTTGTTGAAATTCTTGATGGTGACAGTGTTTCCTAGCCTCAGTGCAGTGGGCAGTTGGGAGGAGGTGCTCTTATTCTCTATGGACTTTACAGTGTCCCAAAACTTTTTGGATGTAGTGCTACAGGATGCACATTTCTGTTTGAAAAAGCTAGCCTTTGCTTTCCTAACTGATTGTGTATATTGGTTCCTGACTTCCCTGAAAACGTGCATATCGCGGGGGCTGTTCGATGCTAATGCAGTATGCCACAGGATGTTTTTGTGCTGGTCAAGGGCAGTCAAGTCTGAGGAAAACCAGATGCTATATGTTCTTAGTTCTGAATTTTTTGAATGGGGCATTCTTTTTTAAGATTGAGAGGAAAGCACTTTTAAAGAACAACCAGGCATCCACTACTGACGGAATGAGGTCAATATCCATCCAGGATCCCCGGGTCAGGTCAATTAGAAAGGCCTGCTCGTTAAAGTGTTTTAGGGAGCGTTTGACAGTGATGAGGGGTGGTCGTTTGACCGCGGACCCATTACGGATGCAGGCAATAAGACAGTGATCGCTGAGATCCTGGTTGAAGACAGCGGAGGTGTATGTAGAGGATACATTTGTCAGGATGATTTCTATGAGGGTGCCCATGTTTACAGATTAAGGGTTGTACCTGGTAGGTTCCTTGATAATTTGTGGGAGATTGAGGGCATCTAGTTTAGATTGTAGGTTGGCCGGGGTGTTAAGCATATCCCAGTTTAGGTCACCAAGTAGTACGAACTCTGACGATAGATGGGGGGCAATCAGTTCACATATGGTGTCCAGGGCACACCTCGGGGCTGAGGGGGGTCTGTAGCAAGCGGCAACAGTGAGAGACTTATTTCTGGAAAGGTCGATTTTTAGAAGTAGAAGCTCAAACTGTTTGGGCACAGACCTGGATAGTATGATAGAACTCTGCAGGCTATCTCTACAGTAGATTGCAACCCCACCCCATTTGGCAGTTCTATCTAGACGGAAAGGAGGCTTCTGATGTTAACGTGCAAGAAACCAAGGCTTTTAAGGTTACAGAAGTCAACAAATGATAACGCCTGGGGAGTAGGAGTGATACTGGGGGCTACAGGGCCTGGGTTAACCTCTACATCACCAGAGGAACAAAGGAGGAGTAGAATTCGGATACGGCTAAAGGCTTTAAAAACTGGTCTTCTAGTGCGTTGGGTACAGAGAATAAAAGAGGCAGATTTCCGGGCGTTGTAGAATAGATTCAATGCATTATGTACAGACAAGGATATGGAAGGATATGAGTACAGTGGAGGTAAACCTAAGCGTTGGGTAACGATGAAAGAGATAGCATCACTGGAGGCACCGATTGAGTCGGGTCTCCCGCGTGTATTGTGATGGGACAAAGGAGCTATCTAAGGCAGGTTGAGCTAGACTGGGGGCTCTACAGTGAAATAGTATAATAAGAAATAACCAAAACAGCAATAAGCAAGGCATATTGACATGGGAGAGAGGCATAAAGCAATCACAGGTGTTATTCGAGAGAGCTAAGACAACAGCTGGTAATGGCGACAAAGTTTGGGCTGAGGCTAAACATAAACAGGTTGCGGTACTGTATAAAGTAACAGTCCAGCAGTCCCCCCTGTATATATAGCCTCCCTACTGTTATTTTATTTTACTTCTGCTCTTTTTTTCTCAACACTTTTTTTGTTGTTGTTTTATTTTTACTTTTTTTGTTAAAAATAAATGCACTGTTGGTTAAGGGCTGTAAGTAAGCATTTCACTGTAATGTCTGCACCTGTTGTATTCGGCGCATGTGGCCAACAAAATTGGATTTTATTTTATTTGATCAGCTGTATAGCTGAGTTATCAGAAGGTCCAGTGAACAGCAATAGGAGAGTTTGGAGGTAGTTCGGGGGCTGCTACAGCACTGGCGAGCAAGAGGCATGGCTTGCGTGTGCTAGCGGGCCGGGGCTAGAAGATGGCTCTTCGTGGTCGACGTCGTAACGGGAAGCCTGTTGAAACCACATCAGACGATTTCGTGGGCAGACCAGTCGTGTTGGATCGGCGGGGCTCCGTGTCAACACTAGGAGGTCCTGTCCGGTTGACAGAGAGGTAGATAGCCGGGAGATGGGCCTGGCTCGAGGCTAGCTCAAGGCTAACTGGTGCTTGCTAAGGGGCAGCTGTAATTAGCCAACGACAACAGCCATTCGGTTGCCTCTAGCTAGTTGCGATGATCCGATATGCTCTGGGTCGATTGCACGCTGTGCAGACTGGCCTACAAATTGTCCAGGCTAGAGCTAGAGCTGGCTGGTGGGTAGTGCAGGCCACGGACAATGGTTTAGACCACTAACGGCGGCTAATAGCAAGTAGCTAGCTAGCTGGCTACAACAGCCATTCGGTTGCAGCTAGCTTGTTGCGATGATCCGGTGTTAGAGGTCCAGTGATTCCGGCAGAAAATCCGATATGCTCTGGGTCGATTGCACGCTGTGCAGACTGGCCGACAAATTGTCCAGGCTAGAACTAGAGCTGGCTGGTGGGTAGTGCAGGCCACAGACAATGGTGAAGACGCTAACAGTGGCTAATAGTAAGTAGCTAGCTAGCTGGCTACAACAGCCATTCGGTTGCAGCTCGCTAGTTGCGATGATCCGGTGTTAGAGGTCCAGTGATTCTGGCAGAAAATCCGATATGCTCTGGGTCGATTGCACGCTGTGCAGACTGGCCGACAAATTGTCCAGGCTAGAACTAGAGCTGGCTGGTGGGTAGTGCAGGCCACGGAAAATGGTGAAGACGCTAACAGTGGCTAATAGTAAGTAGCTAGCTAGCTGGCTACAACATCCATTCGGTTGCAGCTAGCTAGTTGCGATGATCCGGTGTTAGAGGTCCAGTGATTCCGGCAGAAAATCCGATATGCTCTGGCCATTCAGTCTACCACATCCATTCGGTTGCAGCTAGACTAGTTTCAGTTTAAGGTTCTTGATAAAAGTTATAAATAAATAATATAATCCTTTCCACGTTGGGTGAGGCGGGTTGCAGGAAAGTATATTTAGTTAAAGAATGAAAAGTAAAAAAGTAAAATTGAGAAATATATACAAAATAGACAAATAACTACAAAACTGGCTATTTACACGAGGACACGACAGAAAACACGACCGCACTGCTACGCCATCTTGCATACAACCTGGTGCGTGTTTTGGAGGGGGATGAGTGGAAGACAGCATTATGAATACCTGGTGATGCCCTACGGTTTGATGAATGCTCCATCCATCTTCTAGTCCTTTGTGAACGAGGTGTTTCGGGACATGCTTGGTCGCGGTGTGGTGTTCTACATCGATGACATCCTGGTGTATTCTGCTACGCGCGCCGAACATTTGTCCCTGGTTCACAAAGTGCTGGCCCAACTAATGGAAAATGACCTTTATGCCAAGGCAGAGAAGTGTATGTTTTGCCAGCAGTCCGTCTCCTTTCTCGGATACCGCATTACCACCTCAGGTGTGGAGATGGAGGGAGATGGCATTTCAGCTGTGCGTAATTGGCCGACTCCAACCACGGTTAAGGTTGTGCAACGCTTCCTTGGCTTCGCCAACTACTATCGGAGGTTTATCCGGGGCTTTGGCAAGGTCGCAGCTCCCATTACATCCCTGTTGAAGGGTGGGCCGTCCCGGCTCCGCTGGTCTGCTGAGGCTGACCTGGCCTTCAGCAAACTGCGGGGTCTGTTTACCTCAGCCCCGGTACTGGCCCACCCCGATCCATCACTACCATTCGTAGAGGTGGATGCGTCCGAGGTAGGGATAGGCAGTGTCCAATATCAACGCTCGGGCACGCCACCCAAGCTCCGCCCCTGTGCCTTCTTCTCTAAGAAGCTCAGCCCAGCGGTGAAGAACTACGATGTTGGTGTTCGGGAGCTGTTGGCTGTTGTCCGAGCTTTGACCGTGTGGAGGCATTGGCTCGAATATACGAAACACCCTTTCCTCGTCTGGACGGACCACCGTAACCTGGAGTACATCCGGGCAGCCAGGAGGCTGAATCCTCGCCAGGCCAGGTGGGCCCTATTCTTCACCCGGTTTGATTTTACACTGTCATACATTCCGGGTATGAAGAAAGTGAAGGCAGACGTACTGTCCTGGCTATATGACAGCCGGAGAGGCCCAGAACAGAGGCCCAGAGACAACACTTCCATACTCCCGGCCTCCTGCATTGTGGCGCCGGTAGTATGGGCGATGGACGCGGATATAGCGCAGACATTATGCACAGATCCATCTCCACCTCAGTGTCCAGCTGGAATGCGGTACGTGCCTGCTCTTATCTGATCTTCTGGGCACACAAGTCACCCTCCTCTGGTCACACAGGTATCAGTGCGCTGCCTGATCGGAAAGTACTGGTGGCTTACCTTGGCTAAGGACATGAGGGTGTACGTCTCCTCCTGCTCTGTGTGCGGCCAGAGTAACGCACCTAGACACCTCCCAGCGGGTAAGTTACAACCTTTACCAGTTCCACAACGACCATGGTCTCACCTTAGTGTTGATTTCTTGACTGATCTTCCCCTCTCCCAAGGAAACACCACCATCCTGCTCGGGGTGGACCGCTTTTCCAAGTCCTGCCGCCTCCTTCCTCTGCCCGGTCTCCCCACGGCCCTGCAGACTGCGGAGGCCCTGTTTACTCACGTCTTCCGGCACTACGGGGTGCCAGAGGATATAGTGTCCGACCGAGGTCCCCAGTTCACGTCCAAGGTTTGGAAGGCATCATGGAACGTCTGGGGGTCTCGGTCAGCCTGACCTCTGGGTTCCACCCTGAGGGCAGGTGGAACGGGTAAATCAGGATGTGGGTAGGTTCCTGCGGTCCTACTGCCAGGACCGGCCGAGGGAGTGGTCGGTGTTCTTGCCTTGGGCAGAATATGCCCAGAACTCTCTCCGCCACTCCTCTACTAACCTAACGCCATTCCAATGTGTTTTAGGTTACCAACCGGTTCTGGCACCGTGGCACCAGAGCCAGACCGAGGCTCCTGAGGTGGATGACTGGTTTCGGCGCGCGGAGGAGACATGGGACGCTGCCCACGTTCACCTCCAGCGCGCCGTACGTCGTCAGAAGGCCAACGCTGACCGTAACCGCAGTGAGGCCCCGGTCTTCGTACCGGGGGATCGGGTCTGGCTCTCGACCCAGAATCTGCCCCTCCACCTGCCCTGCCGGAAGCTGAGCCCGCGGTTTGCGGGTCCGTTCAAAGTCCTGAGGAGAATCAACGACGTCACTTATAGGTTATTACTTCCCCCTGATTACCGTATTAACCCCTCGTTTCATGTGTCTCTCCTCAGGCCTGTGGTGGTTGGTCCGCTCCAGGAGTCTGAGGTGCGGGTGGTTCCTCCACCTCCTCTGGACATCGAGGGGGCCCCGTGGTACTCTGTCTGTTCCATCCTGGATTCGAGGTGTCGGGTGGGGGGCCTTCAGTACCTTGTGGAGTGGAGGGGTATGGTCCGGAGGAACGGTGCTGGGTCCCAGTGAGGGATATCCTCGATCTCTCCCTGTTGCGGGATTTCCACCGTCGCCATCCGACTCCCTGCTCCGCGACCTCCTGTCCGTCCCCGAGGCCGGGGTCTGCGTGCTGCTGGAGCTGCACGTCAAGGGGAGGGTACTGTCACGACTTCCGCCGAGGCTGCCTCCCCTCCTTGTTCGGGCAGGCTTCGGCGTTCATCGTCACTGGCTTACTAGCCACTGCCGCTCCATTATTCATCACTCCACTTGTCTTGTCTTGTCAATCACACACACCTGGTTCTTATCCCCTCATTAGACTGTGTATAAGTGTTCCCTCTGCCCCCCTTGTCTTTGTGGGTAATTGTTTATTTGTGAGAGTAGTGTAGCTCGTACCTTATTATTGCCGGGGTAGATATTTCCCCTGTGCCTGTTATTGTTGGAGCTACCTTTACCTTGTATTCCAGGGTAGATTTTCCCCTGTGCCTGTTTCGCTTGTCGCTATCCAGCGCTATTTGTGTACGACGGAATAAACTGATGACTGGTGAATACCCTCCTGTGCCTGCCTCCTTCTATCACACTCATCACAAATGTAGTGGCTTGTCAACAATGAAATCATAGTTTTCACCAAAATAAGTATATTTTTATACAAAATAGATATACCTTATTCTTATTCCACCATACTTTTTACTGAGTGCATTCTGAAAATATTCAGACCCCTTGACTTTTTCCACATTTTGTTACGTTACAGCGTTACTCTAAAATGGTTTAAATAAAACAATTTCCTCATCAATCTACACACAATACCCCATAATGACAAAGCAAAAACTGGTTTTTAGAAATGTAAGCAAATGTATAAAACATTCCCCGGAAATATCACATTTACATAAGTATTCAGACGCTTTACTCAGTACTTTGTTAAAGCACATTTGGCAGCAATTACAGCCTTGAGTATTCTTGGATATGACGCTACAAGCTTGGCACACCTTTATTTTGGAAGTTTCTCCCATTCTTCTCTGCAGATCCTCTCAAGCGCTGTCAGGTTTGATGGGGAGCGTCGCTGCACAGCTATTTTCAGGTCTCTCCAGAGATGTTCGATCAGGTTCAAGTCCAGGCTCTGGCTGGGCTACTCAGAGACATATCCAGAAGCCACTCCTGCGTTGTCGTTGGCTGTGTGCTTAGGGTCGTTGTCCTGTTGGAAGTTGAACCTTCGCCCCAGTCTTAGGTCCTGAGAGCTCTAAAACAGGTTTTCATCACTCTGTACTTTGCTCTGTTCATCTTTCCCTCGATCCTGAATAGTCTCCTAGTGCCTGCCGCTGATCAACATCCCCACAGCATGATGCTGCCACCACCATGTTTCACCGTAGGGATGGTGCCAGTTTTCCTCCAGACGTGATGCTTCGCATTCAGGCCAAAGAGTTCAATCTTGGTTTCATCAGACCAGAGAATCTTGTTTCTCATGGCCCGTAGCCCTGCGTGGCATCGACTGTGCCACAAAAGCATGCCGAAGTGGCAAAGTCGATATCCACGTTTTTAAACAAAGTTATTATTTATGGTCGTAAGCATTATTTAGAGGTAATTCTATGAGGGGGGAGGGTGTGTACTTTTTTTTTTATAGTACAAGGGGAGGGTCATGTGAAAATATTCCCAGTACATTTAGAATTGTCCCTAATTACTTAAAGTGCTTTTGAGATCATTGATCGATACAACTGAACTGAACTGGAAATCACATTTCATAGTCACTTTTATCAGAGAAAAATCAGAAAACCCACAAGAAATTGAAAATAAAACATCAAGGGGTGATTGGGTCAGAATATAGTGTGGTTGTTCTGATGTCTGACAAATAGTATTTGTCCCCATGATGTAACTGAGACAAAGTCTCCCTCAACTATAAGAAGTATGGTTCATAATTCAGTTCAGATGGACATTTTTACAAGTCTACAGGATGTTCCTATGGAATGGCACAATTCATTTTGATTGCATGTGCTATAAGCGGGTACACCATGAAGTTATACCCTCTCATCAACTTCCTTACTGTCAGCTTTCCTCCACATGGACTAGCTGACATGTGGTGTGCTGTCATGTCTCCTGAGGTTGTGGATTATGGTCCAAACTGAGCACTGACATCAGTTATCCTGTTTCCCATGTAAAATAGCCTTTGAGTGACTAAAATCATCACCCATACTATATTTTCTCCATTAAAATCCTCAGTTGAGAAAATGTACCTTTTCTCTCATGTCTAACTATCAGTAAGAATGAAGGACAGGCTAGGTGGCCATAGCAACATCCAATCCTGTCATACATTATATCATGCTTTCACAAATGATTTGTTTATCACACCGTTTGTTCATTTCTGTGCTCACGTGCGTGTGTGTGTGTGTGTGTGTGTGTGTGTGTGTGTGTGTGTGTGTGTGTAGAGACGCTGGGGAAGGGAGTGTCTGTCAGTCTTTCAGGGATAAATAGAGAGGCAGATCTCAGAGTTTGTCAGAAGGTTGACCTGACAGGCTCACACACAGGACCAAGCAGGAGCAGGACCTCAGTATTTTGACCCTTTATTACAAATGGAGGAACAGGAAGATGTTCAATACTGTTTTCAAGACAGAAACTCTTCTTGCAGAAAGGCTTCTTTATCGACATCTATCTACATAACACTGTACATCTTATTCTCATTGATTTCAGCAGTTACAGCATTTTTGAACATACTGGTGATCATCTCCATCTCTCACTTCAAGCAGCTCCACACTCCAACCAACCTGCTCATCCTCTCTCTGGCTGTGGCAGATCTCCTGGTGGGACTGATTGTGATACCAGTAACGACTGTAGCATTTACGGAACCATGCTGGGATTTTGGGGAATATTTCTGTGGGTTTCAATTCTACATTTCTTATTTTTGTACTTCTTTATCTCTGGGCAATTTGGTCTTGATATCTATTGACCGTTATGTTGCTGTGTGTGATCCCTTATTGTACCACTCTAAAATAACAATAACAAGAATGATGTATTGTATATCCATTACCTGGTGTTGTTGTATCATATACGATGCTGCTATTGTCAAAAACTTTGTAAATGTACAGGTACCCAGTAGGTGTTTGAAAGAATGTTTTATTGTAGAAGAATTCAATTGGGTAAAAATAATTTGCCTTGTATTTTCAATGGTTGTCCCGTGCTCTATTATTATAACACTTTATTTGAAAATATTTGTGGTGGCCAGATCACAGGCCAGAAAGGTATTTTCAAAAGAGGCTGCCAGTGTGTCTGGTGTTAAAACTGTACAGGCAAATAAGTCAGAAAGAAAAGCAGCAAAAACTCTAGCTATTGTTGTTTTCAACTATCTCATTTGTTGGATTCCATTTTTGTTTATAAATCTTTTTTTGTGTGTGTGTGACAATTTATCATTGATCACCGGCTTTCTGCCACTTGTTAATTCCTTTATCAATCCAATAATTTATGCTTTCTTTTATCCATGGTTTAAAGTAACAGCTAAACGTATTTTAACTCTGAAGTTAAGGCATGCATAGTTCCTACGTTTTTTTATTCCCTAGTTTGACATAGTTATGTTATACTGTTTTGTTGTAATTGCTTCTTTCATGTAACAATACACTGACATTATTCATCTCAGTGTTGTCATCATAGATACATCTGGTGGTGATACAGAATGATTTGGCTGGATTGGAATGGGATGACTTGGAGAAGGCATATGAAGGCATAAGCTTGTTTTATAAAAAACATTGCAGTCATTTAGGGTTTTAAATTCCAAATACCAAAGTCTGTGGTTGTTCCATGTTATTTCATGATTAAAAGTAAGTATTCTAATAGTACATTCCGAGGACGTCAAGATTCATTCTATATGTTGTTTAACATCTCCCTCTAGTGGCTCAATTGGGACACAATGCCTTCATCAAGTGTGGTAAAGTTGAAATGTACAACAACAGTTGTTTATAAATGTGTGAATAACTAATTAAAACAAATGTGTGTGTAATGATAAATTATGACGAAAATATTTACTTTTTAAAGCTGCAATATGTAACTTTTTAGGTGACCCGTCCAAATTTACATAGAAATATGAGTTATAGAGCTGTCATTCTCATTGAAAGCAGGTCTAAGAAGCGGTAGATCTGTTCTATGTAAGCTATTACTATGTTTCCCATTATTAAGTTTAGTTTTGTACTCCTTGGCTGCGTTGCCGACGGCTGTGTAAATGGCTGAGTTAACTTCTCTAGAGCCTGTACCATGCAAAAATCCGTTTTGGATTTGACATCAAATGTTTAATATGAGGCGACATTATAGAATGCCACCTTTTATTTGAGGGTATTTTCATACATAAATTAGAACACCTTATGTATCTAGTCCCCCCATTTGAAAAAGTCATAAGAATTTGGACAACTTCACTTGTAGTGTATTAAAGGTAGTAACCCTTTAAACATAATGTTCAGTTAAATGATGTATTTAGATATTGGTTCCCTTACCCTGTAAGCAGTTTATGAAATGCTCTAATGAGTTGACTACAATCCACACTTTGGTTTTGGTAGTCACTGCCAATAAACACAAATGTTAGCATTTTCAGACAAAACATGTTACTTCTACTAGTAGTTATATATAAATGTGAAAATACCTAGCTGACTAACATTTAACAAATCTGTCAGTAATGAATAATAAATGGTGAGCAAACTGTAAATGCCTTACAAATGGTTTATTACTGAACGTTAAAGTTTTGTCCATAATTGCATATTCTTACATTTTACCATGAACTACTACAATACACCATTGAGTTAGACCTGGAAGTTATCTGATATCATGCATTATTGTACATTTCAACTTCACTGCACTTTTTGAAGATGTTGTGTCCCAATTGAGCCACTAGAGAGAAATGTTAAACAACATACAGAATGATCCATGACGTCCTCAAAATGTACAATTTAGAATACTTACTTTCTATCATTAAATAACATGGAACAACCACAGACGTTGGTATTTGGAATATACAAAACCAAATTGACTACAATGTATTTTATAAAACAAGCTTATGCCTTCTTATGCCTTCTCCAAGTCATTCCATTCCAATCAATCCAAATCATTCTGTATCACCACCAGATGTATCTATGATGACAACACTGAGATGAATAATGTCAGTGTATTGTTACATGAAAGAAGCAATTACAACAAAACAGTATAACATAACTATGTCAAACTAGAGAATAAAGACATAGGAACTATACATGCCTTAACTTCAGAGTTAAAATATGTTTAGCTGTTACTTAGAACCATGGATAAAAGAAAGCATAAATTATTGGATTGATAAAATAATTAACAAGTGGCAGAAAGCTGATGAAAAGTGATGATGAATCTAAATTTGCTAAAGAAAAAAAGAAAAAAGAAATCCAACAACTTAGATAGGTGAAAACAACAATAGCTAGAGTTTTTGCTGCTTTTCTCTCAGACTTATTTGCCTGTACAGTTTTATTTGCCTGTACAAACATATCAATAGCATGTAAAGTAGCTAGTTGGCTATAAAATCGCCGAAACAAACTGCTCTATCAATTTAGGAGTCTACAATTTCACCATGTTCAACCTGCAGATCGATGTGCCTCAGAGACTGGAGTCTAACATTCGCAACGCAGATATACTTGTGAGGAGATGGGAAACGTTGTCCATATAATGTCAATTACATTTTACATTTACATTTTAGTCATTTAGCAGACGCTCTTATCCAGAGCGACTTACAGTTAGCACATACATTATTTTATCGAACCCACAACCCTGGCGTTGCAAACGCCATGCTCTACCAACTGAGCTACATCCCCTACATGGGCTGCGCGGTGCATTCTGGGTGATTCTGGGACAAGGAGCGCCCTCCTTCATGGTGTGAATGGGAGTCTATTGGGCGCTATCTTAAAAACCCAACATTAGCAAGTATTTCGTCAACAGGAAGTACAATATTACAAATCTTTAATGACATTTTTCTATCTGTAATATTGTGTAGCTTTGGAATCGTGACATTACGTACTTTTGAGGAGAATGGGCACATTTCTCGACATACAGAGAAGGGGTTAAGTGATGATTAGCTCAGCAACCGCATGACGCAGCAAGACAATGTGAACGCGATTGGTTGACAGTCGGCTGGGTGGGGCGTCATATGTTCCTTCATTCATTGGATTCCTATCTCCTTTCTATAATATCTCTGGCAACAGCACCATGCAATGCACCCTGGACTAAAGAGGCAGACTGATAGGAAAAATGTGCTAGACCCTCCGTTAAATTACACATTTCTCGAGGTAGGAATATCACTAAAATATGATCAATGGCTCATTCAAGAGAAGACATCCTCCCGAGTTATGATATCAGCCAGTATTGAAATCTGACATGTATGATAGACGTTTTTGCGATCTTAAAGTAGTATTCCTATTAACTTCCAGTGTAGTGAGAGCGACTTTATCACAGTGCTACGTCATACTGGACAGATTTCTGCCTGCTTGAACGCCAATAACTCAAATACACATGAAAACATGAAATGACCAAGGGAATCGATATAACATCACTCAGAGATGCACAAAAACAAAATATTCAAAATGGTTGAACCTTTCCTTTAAGGGATATTTACTTCCCCAGAGTTAGATGAACTCTTAAATAAAATGTTTATGTCTCTGTGTTCAGTTTGAAGGAAGTTGCCGAATGGCGTTAGCACAATTGCCAAGTAGCACTAGTGCAATGACTGAAAGTCTACAGAAACAGTCAATTCCTACCTGTCAATTTGTGGAAAAATCACCCTGATTAACTCTTTAATATTATCCCAGTTTACCTATTTGCTCATGGTCTTGCCTACGCCTAGCGATCAGTTATTTAGAATATATGAGAAAAAAAATATTCCATTTTATTTGGAATGGCAAGCCAGACAAAATTAAAAGGGCCCATTTGTGTAATGAATATGAATTCGGAGGACAGAAATGATTAAATATTAAAGCATTAGACTTATCACTAAAAGCTTCAGTCATAAAAAAAAAAATGCTTAAATCAGAACTGGTTCTCTAGCAAATTAGTAAGATTGTCTCAGCCCATGTTCAAGAATGGCCTTTTTCCCTTTATTCAGATTGCAACCGCTCACTTTCAGTTATTTGAAAAGGAAATAATCTCCCAAATATCACTATTTCAAAAACAAGCCATAGAAAGTTGGTTGCAATTTCAATTTAATCATCCTGAAACGACAGAACAAATAATGCAACAAATATTGTGGTTAAACTCAAATATACTAATTGATTAAAAAAAACATGTTTTTTTTGTTAGTTTTTTTGAAAAAGGTATAATCTTCATAAATGATATCATAGGTAGGACTGGTGGAGTTATGTCGCACATGCAGCTAACAAAAACATATGGAAATGTCTGCTCTACCCAAAATTACAACCAAATAATTGCAGCATTACCGTAGAAATGGAAGAGGAAAGTGGAAGGGGGAGAAAGTAAGGAACTTGTCTGTCGGCCCTGCATTAAAGAACATAATTGGTTAAGGAAAACTGGGATAAATAAAAAAGTATACCAGGTTCATTTAAGGACCAAAGGATTGACAGCCGTCCCATATAGATTGCAAAATAGTTGGGAAGAGATTTTTGATGTACCGATTCCATGGCATAGTGTTTATGAACTGATACGCAAAATGACGCCGGATTCAAAACTTAGAATTTTTCAATTTAAATTATTATACAACATTTTTGCTACCAATAGAATGTTATTTATATGGGGGATACAATCTTCCCTTCTTCTTTTGCTGTGAAGAGACAGAATCATTACATCATTTGTTTAGGTACTGTCCATTTGTAGCCTGTTATTGAACAGGTCCAGGAATGGCTGAACGATTGCAATATTTACCTGGAGATAAACCTGCAGATAGCACTACTGGGTGATCTGAAAATTCATAGTCAATCGATCAATAATATAATAATACTTTTAGCAAAAAAATTTATTTTCAATATACAATCTGTAGAAACAATGAGAATAGAAGGGTTCAGAACTTTTGTAAAACATCACAGTACAGTTGAAAAATATATGGCAAATAGAAATCCAATATGGATGGTGTTAAGAGATAGATGGGTGTTGTTGAAAGGAGTTGAAGGATGGGACTAATAACAACTAACAACAACTAATAACAACAAGATAACTAATGTAAAGCAAACTGTGTAGCGGTTGTGGCAACCATCACACTATGTGGCGAAAACCAAACTCTGCATTCCACAGTAAGGACATCATACCAAAGGTCAAGCATGGTGGTGGTGGTGTGATGGTTTGGGGATGCTTTGCTGCCTCAGCACCTGGACGACTTGCCTTAATAGAAGGAACCATGAATTCTGCTCTGTTTCAGAGAATTCTACAGGAGAATGTCAGACCATCCATCTGTGAGCTGAAGCTGAAGCGCAGCTGGGTCATGCAGCAAGACAATGATCCAAAACACACAATCAAGTCTACATGAAAATTGCTAAAAAGCAACAAATTGGACGTTTTGGAATGGCCTAGTCAAAGTCCAGACCTAATCCCAATTGAGATCTGGCAGGACTTGAAACGAGCAGTTCATGCTTGAAAACCCACACGTCACTGAGTTAAAGCAGTTCTGCATGGAAGAGTGGGCCAAAATTCCTCCACAGCGACGTGAGAGACTGATCAACAACTACAGGAAGCATTTGGTTGGAGTCATTGCAGCTAAAGGTGGCACAACCAGTTATTGAGTGTAAGGGGGCAATTACTTTTTCACACAGGGGAATTGGGTGTTGCATAACTTTGTTTATGAAATAAATGAAATAAATATGTAATTGTTGTGTTATTTGTCCACGTATGTTCCATTTATCTAATATTAGGTTTTGGTTGAAGATCTGATAACATTTGGTATCTCAAATATGCAAAAGTAGAGAAAATTAGAAAGGGGGCAAATACTTTTTCATAGCACTGTAGGTTATAGGTTGACAGCTTTTGTGAAAGAGCACATTTAGAAAGATAAGGCATATAGAAGCAAACCGGATGGACATCATGAAAATGATCGGAGAGGTTGAGGGTAGAGGAAGTTCAGGAGAGAAAACAAACAAAATATAATTATTGTAAAATTGACTGTGTCCATAAAATGTATATAGTATGTATAAGCTGGAAGTAGAGGCCTAAGTATTGTTGTTCACTAGTTTACTCCAATTAGGGAAGGGGTTGGATAGTAATAAAGGGAAATATATATATTTTTTAAAGGTAATGCATATACTTAGGGGTGTAACGATCCATCTACTACATCGATGTATCGATTTATATTCATATGATCCAACTACATCGATCTGTGCTCGGCGAGTTGGCCTTTTGGACAACATATATCGATCTAACATCGTTTTAAAATGTAATAAATCGATTGTATCGATACTAGGAAATAACCCATTGGATTTAAGCACGTCAGACTTTATATGCAGGGGTGCACATAACTGGTACGCAGATACGCAAGCGCGACAAAAATCAGGAATGCGTATTGCCACTTGTGTTACTACGCGCCTTTGCGTACTTGACCGATCTTCTCATCTAACCTTAACATGACATGTTGCTTGTCAACTACTGTCAGGGATGTCCAAAAAGCAACAGACATTAAGCAGCTTATTTGGCGTTTCGCCACCTACAAAGAAACGCCAACTGGAGCCAGAGCCGAAGAAAATACTTTTTTTCGGAAAAGTGGCTCCAAGATGTGCAGTGGCTTGAAGCTAACGATGAGCGCACTGAAATGTGGTGCAAGATTTGCCGCTCAAATCCACATCTAGCAGACAAAACAGGTGCATTTTATAAAGGCTCAAAGAATTTCAACCATCCTTTATTTGCCAAACATGAAAAGAGCAAGGAGCACACGAATGTGGCGCAAGCCATTGCTAAAAGCTAGCCGAGAATAAATGTCCAGTCGCCCACTTGCCAGATGGCGAGACAAGCTGAATGAAGAACAGCGGCAAGCTCTGTTTAATATTTTTCTCTTTCCATAAAGCTAAACACGCACGTCCCATGTCTTCCTATTCTGAGGATGTTCCTTTACTGAATGCTTTTTGATGGATCTGAGGACATCACAAAAACTGAGCAGGAAATAGTTTACATTGTGTCTGTGTCCAGCAACAGAGAGTTTACTTCGGACTTTATTGGACTGATTGAATTGGGTGCTGACCGAACCGCACAGGCCATAACAGACGGACTTGTGAGACTTTTTCCAGGACACAGGCTTGGATGACTGGACAACAAAGTTGGTCGCTGTGTGCACAGACGGGGCTGCTGTCAACGTAGGTATCTACAACGGCGTTGTGCCAAAACTCCGGCAGCATGCTGCGGTTGGAGACTCCCATGTGCACATTCTGTGCACCGCACACACACTGGAGAATTGCGCGAAATCAGCTGATCGCAACGTTCCTTACTGTGAGACATTTCATCGCTCTGTGGTCAAGCTGCTGCAGTTTTATTTACAAAAAGGTGGAGCAAAAAAAACTGCTGCACTGAATAAAGCTATGTGAAGAAAATGGGATCTCCTTTGTGGAACTGGGTAAGTTTCATAATACCAGATGGTCTGCATGGAGGTATGAAACACTTAAAAATATCAAGACTATTGCCAGCCATTAAAAATGCAACTGGTTACCAGGTATTTATTTCAGTCACACTGGTTGAATTTTTGGCTAAAAGGTTACTGAATCGATTTCAAGTCACTGAATCGTTTCGGATCGTATCGTTCTAAATGAACCAATATCGTCCTTGAATCGTATCGACAACCACGAATCGTGATACAAATCGAATCGTTGTTAAAACGAATCGTTACACCCCTATACTGTATATGTATTTATATGTATGTGTGTATGTATGTGTATATATATATATATATATATATATATATATATATATATGAATTTATATGTATGTGTGTATGTATGTGTATATATATATATATATATATATATATATATATATATATATATATATATATATATATATATATATTTGCGAGAGAAAAAACCTATGGGGGATTGTGTCACGCCCTGGTGAACTGAGCTGAACTGAACACTGGTGGAGCGGATGCTCTAGCTCCGGCGTGGAGCAGCTGACCGGTGCCGGACCAGGCACCAGTGGAACAGGCACGGGCCGTGCCGGACTGACGACGCACACCACTGGCTTGGTGTGGGGAGCAGGAACGGACCGAGCCGGGCTGACGAAGCGCACCACTGACTTGGTGCGGGGAGCAGGAACGGGCTGAGCCGGGCTGACGAAACGCACCACTGACTTGGTGCGGGGAGCAGGCACGGGCCGAGCCGGGCTGACGAAACGCACCATTGGCTTGGTGCGGGGAGCAGTGAACAGGCCGAGCCGGACTGGCGGCGCGACCATTGGCTGTGCGGGGAACGAACGGGCGGACCGGGCTGGCGACACGCACCACTGATTTGGTGCGGGAAGCAGGCACGGGCCGAGCCGGGCTGACGACGCGCACCATTGGCTTGGTGCGGGGAGCAGGAACAGGCCGAGCCGGACTGGCGACGCGCACCAAGTCAGTGGTGCGCGTCGCCAGCCCGGTCCGGCCCGTTCCTGCTCCCCGCACCAAGCCAATGGTGCGCGCCGCCAGTCCGGCTCGGCCTGTCTGCTCCCCGCACTAGCCAATGGTCGTGTCGTCAGCCGGCTCGGCCTGCACCTGCTCCCCGCACCAAGTCTATGGTGCGCGTCGCCAGCCCGGCCCGGCCTGTTCCTGCTTCCCGCACCAAGTCAGTGGTGCGTGTCGCCAGCCCGGTCCGGCCCGTTCCTGCTCCCCGCACCAAGCCAATGGTGCGCGTCGCCAGTCCGGCTCGGCCTGTTCCTGCTCCCCGCACCAAGCCAATGGTGCGTTTCGTCAGCCCGGCTCGGCCCGTGCCTGCTCCCCGCACCAAGTCAGTGGTGCGTTTCGTCAGCCCGGCTCAGCCCGTTCCTGCTCCCCGCACCAAGTCAGTGGTGCGCCGTGTCAGCCCTGCTCGGTCCGTTCCTGCTCCCCACACCAAGCCAATGGTGTGCGTCGTCAGTCCGGCACGGCCCGTGCCTGTTCCACCGGTGCCTGGTCCGGCACCGGTCAGCTGCTCCACGCCGGAGCTAGAGCAATCCGCTCCACCAGTGTTCAGTTCAGCTCCGGTCAGCAGGGCCAGACCGGACCTGGGGTACTTTGGGGGGTTAGAGAGGGAGGGTGGATCATGCCCGGAGCCGGATCCGCCGCCAAGGCGGAGTGTCCACCCGGTCCCTCCCCTGTGGTATTTGGTTGGCGCGGTCGGAGTTTGCGCCTTTAGGGGGGGGTACTGTCACGCCCTGGCTCTGGGGACACTTTTATGTTGAGCCAGGGTGTGAGTTTCCTTTGTGTATTCTAGTTGATTGTATTTCTATGTTGGCCAGAGTGGTTCCCAGTCAGAGGCAACGAGTGTCAGCTGTTGCTGGTTGTCTCTGATTGGGAACCATATTTAGACAGGCTGTTTTCCCACAGTGGTTGTGGGATCTTGTTCCAGTGTGGTTTGTGTTAGACCGTGGATGTCACGTTATCGTTTGTTGTTTTGTTCGTGTTGTTATAATTAATAAAGAAGTATGTTTGCATTCAACGCTGCGCCTTGGTCCTCCTCCTTCGACGAACGTGATAGATTGGAAGTGATGCAGACAATTACATTGATGGAAGTTACAATCTATCTGCAATATTAAAGCTGATCTACCCCCAAAAAAAAAAAAAAAAAATCTACAGGAACAGCTAGCATGCTATTTTCATTGCCAAAACCCCGAACTATACCTTTAAGAGCCTTCGAATGCTTCGAAGTCTTGAGTTTTGAAAGGATCATACAGCACTAATCATTTTGTGTTTTCATACGGATTGTTCCACTGTTTGGCATAAGTCTTGTTTCTCCAAAACAATGGATATACAGAGGATGGATTCAAGTGTAAGTTTCCATCTAGAAATGTTGGGCCACTTGTAAAATACCAACAAAACCAACATTGTGGCTATACAATTCCATTAGTTCTATGTTTCTGCTAATAAATGACTTCAATTGTCTTGCCACTAATACCAGGAATCCAGCAGAGAAGAAACATGTACATCTGATCAGGAGTACGTGCTAGACTACACTAATGATATTGAAGACTCAGAAAATGTGATTTTTTAAAGTTCTGAATTTTGAATTTTTGATGAAGTTCTACAATTGAATCTACAATTCAAGTAGACTGTGAACCATCGTAATCCCAGACCTACCTAAATACAGAATCTTCACTGTCGAAAGAAAACAAGAACAACTTCTGTTTTGTTTGTGACAAGCCACAGCAAAAAATCACAAGGCATTTCAAAAAGCATGAAAAAGACAACTCAGCAATAGAAATATACCCCTCCAAGGTCGAAGACAAGAAAGCTTGAACAACTTCGGAATAGAGGAAACTTTCTTCACAACAATAAAGTTCTCAACGGTGGAACATGGGCCCTAAAGGTGAAAAGACTATTAAAGAAAGTGAAAACAGGAAAGTATTAATATTTCCCTCATTGCAAAAGCATGTTTGTCTGCTTGGAGCTATGGAGGCATATGAAAAGATGTATCACCAAATCAGATGGTCCATCAGGTCAGGAGCCATTTTGGAGGCAAAGAGCTTTGGCCATGGCTGATGTGGCTCATCTCCCAAAAGAGACACCTGAAGGACTTGTCAAGATGTTCATCACAATGAGACCTTGGAGTATGCAAAGTTCTCATTCAAGAGGCTTGGATACAATAAGACACAGCACCAATATATTACTCAAAAAATCTGGGAACTTGGAGGGTTGTTGGTCACCTTGAGAAAGTCAATGTCACTCATCACTGTAGCAGAATCCATCAAGCCAGACAATTTTTCTGAAGTTATTCTTGCTGTCAAAGAAGCTAACAAGTTAATCGAAAGTGGAAATACCTACGGATTTCCTACACTTGTTGTAAAGTTAGGCTGAAAAAGACGAGGCAGAAATGCTGGCATGTCTGTCAATAATGACTGATGATAATGAGTTGATAAAGAATGCCAAGGGCTTTGTGAAGCTCTATACTAAGGCATGGTCTGGAAGTGTCTCACATGCTGCACGTTGCACAATCAGTGATGCCAAGCACAATAAACCAACAGCATTAGCCAAAAGAGAAGATGTTAGCCTCTACGGGATCGGTGTCCCGTATAAGGAACGGTTGAGCTAACGTGCGCTAATGTGATTAGCATGACTGTTGTAAGTAACAGCAAACTTTCCAGGACATAGACATGTCCTATATGGGCAGAAAGCTATCGATTAGGCCATTTGTATTTTAAAGGGATGGTACTACCACTGTTGGTGTATGAGCTAATGATCCATAATGTATGACATTCCTGGGAGTGTGTAAACTTACATTTTGTATTACCATATCATTTTTGTATGTTCTCTATAGTTATGTACTTGAACATGTACAGTGCCTTGCAAAAGTATTCATCCCCCTTGGCGTTTTTCCTATTTTGTTGCATTACAACCTGTAATTTAAACATAAACAAAATAGTCCAAATTGGTGAAGTGAAATGAAAAAAATGAGTTCTTAAAAAAAATTAAAAAATAAAAATACGGAAAAGTGGTGCGTGCATATGTATTCACCCCCTTTGCTATGAAGCCCCTAAATAAGATCTGGTGCAACCAATTACCTTCAGAAGTCACATACAGTGGGGAGAACAAGTATTTGATACACTGCCGATTTTGCAGGTTTTCCTACTTACAAAGCATGTAGAGGTCTGTACTTTTTATCATAGGTACACTTCAACTGTGAGAGACAGAATCTAAAACAAAAATCCAGAAAATCACATTGTATGATTTTTAAGTAATTAATTTGCATTTTATTGCATGACATAAGTATTCGATACATCAGAAAAACGTAACTTAATATTTGGTACAGAAACCTTTGTTTGCGATTACAGAGATCATACGTTTCTTGTAGGTCTTGACAAGGTTTTCACACACTGCAGCAGGGATTTTGGCCCTCTCCTCCATACAGACCTTCTCCAGATCCTTCAGGTTTCGGGGCTGTCGCTGGGCAATATGGACTTTCAGCTCCCTCCAAAGATTTTCTATTGGGTTCAGGTCTGGAGACTGGCTAGGCCACTCCAGGACCTTGAGATGCTTCTTACGGAGCCACTCCTTAGTTGCCCTGGCTGTGTGTTTTGGGTCGTTGTCATGCTGGAAGACCCAGCCACGACCCATCTTCAATGCACTTACTGAGGGAAGGAGGTTGTTGGCCAAGATCTCAAGATACATGGCCCCATCCATCCTCCCCTCAATACGGTGCAGTCTTCTTGTCCCCTTTGCAGAAAAGCATCCCCAAAGAATGATGTTTCCACCTCCATGCTTCACGGTTGGGATGGTGTTCTTGGGGTTGTACTCATCCTTCTTCTTCCTTCAAACACGTTGAGTGGAGTTTAGACCAAAAAGCTCTATTTTTGTCTCATCAGACCACATGACCTTCTCCCATTCCTCCTCTGGATCATCCAGATGGTCATTGGCAAACTTCAGACAGGCCTGGACATGCGCTGGCTTGAGCAGGGGGACCTTGCATGCGCTGCAGAATTTTAATCCATGACGGCGTAGTGTGTTACTAATGGTTTTCTTTGAGACTGTGGTCCCAGCTCTCTTCAGGTCATTGACCAGGTCCTGCCGTGTAGTTCTGGGCTGATCCCTCACCTTCCTCATGATCATTGATGCCCCACGAGGTGAGATCTTGCATGGAGCCCCAGACCGAGGGTGATTGACCATCATCTTGAACTTCTTCCATTTTCTAATAATTGCGCCAACAGTTGTTGCCTTCTGTTGATAACGGGATATAGAGAAGGGTGGGTCGGTCAAGGATCGATTCAGACTAGGTGGTAAATTGTATGACAAGCGGCAGTTTATTCAGAGTAAAAATGTCTTGGTACAAAACGTGCACGGTCTCGTTCTTTCAGCTCATAGGGAACCTTCAGAAAAGAGCGCCAAAAAACAGTTCACATATGTTTTATACTATTTGTAAAGTAGGTTGAGTCTGGCAGATCTGGTCTTCTGGTTGGTCCATGCTGCTCGGGCGTCGTCCTCTGTGATTGGGTCTAGGAGATCTACACACTGTAACTCAGGCTCTTTGTTCCGAATGTTTCAGCAGAGTAAAGATTTGGTGTGTGCGTTTAATTATCTTGTCTTGAGTGAGTCTGTGTGTGTGAGTGCATTTGTGGCAAGAGTGTGTGTGTGTGGTCAAAACTTGTCTTGGAAAAAGGAATTAGTTATAGCAATTTTAATAGCAATAAGCTGTTTATAAAAATAGCATTTATTACAAATCCCCCTCTACACGTCTCTTAAGACGTGTCATATACTAAGTAAAAAAGAAAAGGGAAACTTTCTCAGAGAGAAAGTTTTGAGTCCCCCTCTTCACGTCTCAAAAGAGACGTGACATAAACTAAGTAAAAGAAAGGGAAACTTTCTCAGAGAGAAAGTTTTGAGTCCCCTCTTCACGTCTCAAAAGAGACGTGACATAAACTAAGTAAAAGTTCTACTCTCATCCTCCTCGAAAGATAAAAAGTCTCCATCTCCAAGAAGAGGAAACATCTGGGAAGGGCTTGTTGGGTCAATGGCCTTAGTTATGAGCCTAGTGGTGAGTGAGCGAATGCATGGTATGCAACAGCATCCACACAAAACCAAAATGGCCGCAAACACCGAGATTGAAACCAAAATGGAGGACACCAGGGCTTTATATTTACCAAAAGCGTCCATCCAGGAATCCCACATGGCAGTGTCTACACCGGAATGGGATTTCATCTTACCATTAAGAGTCCTCAAGCCTTCTAAGGCGATAGTCAGGCTGCCATCAGTGGCGGTGTTATTGGGTATGAAAGTGCAGCACTGTTCGCCAAACATGGTGCATACACCTCCTTTCTCTGAGAGCAGCATATCTACTGCAATACGATTTTGGAAGGCCATCAAGCTGGTGGCAGCCAATTGGCCATGCACCGCCTCAAAACCTTGCTGGGTCCAATTGCCTAGTTTTTGGACATTAAAATGAATATAATTGATCCTGTCAACATTTTTATTAATAGTACACCACCAGCACACTGATGATTCAAAACCGGCTGCAACCTGATCCACGAGTTTATACTTATCTGGCACCCCCTAGGGATCCCTATGGCATCGATATAGGTGGGGTCCCCTCGATCTGTTCTTGTCGATCTTTTGGATCGGGATGAATCCCAGTCCCTCTCCATTCGGGCCATCAGGTCCTTCACTTCCATAGGATAAACTGAAACAGGAAGGATCAGAGAGACAAGAGCACAAAGACCAGTAGCATTTCCGGGCAGGCGATCATACAGATGGTTTCCTCCACACCACCACCAGACATCAGCTCTAGACACAGACTGAAAGGGAGCATTAGGATTATGGGTATTATTACACCATTCATAAGGTAATGCTCCCAGCATTGGAGGGCCAAGGGACATATTAATACAAGTGAAATTAGCCCTGGCAACCCGAGAAGAAAACATTGGGCCCTTTCTAGTACTTATAACAATAGGGTAAAACTTGTCCCATACAGAGCAGCTGGCAGTTGGGTTGTCATACTTCATAACAGGAAGAAGACATACGTCAGGTAAGGTAGCCGGTACAATGCGAAGGAGTGGACGGGCCCCCATACATACCACACAGCTCTGGTGGGTGGCCTTGCCCGCCTCCTCAGACAATAATAGCCAATTATTCGTAAGTCCCGAGACCCCTGTAGTTGTAAGGATAGCACCGTCAAGAGTGAGCGGTGCTGTAAGTAAAATAATAGAATTGTTTTTATTATTGTTTTCAGTAATAGCCTGTGCTTTCGCGCCATTAATATGGCATATTCGAAGATTCCAATAGACTATTGCAGTGGTACTGCTTACATGAGGAGCAAGTATAAAATCTTGGCAGCCTGTTGCAATATCGGGATGGATAGTAATTTTAAGTCCTTCAGAGTTTCTCGTCAAAGTCAAAAGTTTCCTCCATTGCCGTCCTAATGTAGTAGAGGTGTAACTGGACCAGTCATATCTAGTCTCACATACCAAGTTTGTCCAAGTCCAATCGCTCTGGGAGTCCCCAACTGTCATATACCAGTCCCAGTCACGATAGTAGGTAGCATCTGTACCTTTTCTATAATGAGTTTTTCCCAAGTTTACCCACGGCACTGTCGCAGTGGTGGTAACATTAAAGGGTATGCATAATGTGGTGCTTCTATGCACTTGTCTGGGCCCACAGGAAAGGGTGGTAGAGGCAACTTGTCGTTTGTGTATATGGTGGTTTAGGAGTAGATTTATACGGTTACGTAGGCTGTTGGTATAGTTATTCAATGTGTCGGAGTGTAAGTTAGTTGGATGTGTCAGGTATTGTACTGACCAGAGTATGATTCCTAGAGTAACCCCAATAGTTACAATCAGCAAAACAAGGAGTGGAGCAGAGCACCCCAGTCTCTCCCATGGTGGTCTGTCCCTCCTCTGTTTTTCCCCTCCAGTATCTGAAGATGGGAGTCTCCTCCACATATTCAGATAGTGTTGGTGTCAAGAATTTGATCCAAATTTAATGTGATTAAATCACTTCTGACTTCAGTCAGGGTTCTGGAAGGAGTTGGTGCTGGTGTACAATGTGTCAAGTGGTGCCAAGGTGCGCCTGATTTACCTTTGACCTGGACTGAGTGTGAAGTAACCTCCTTCACTTCGTACGGTCCAGTCCACCTGGGATCTTGCCACTTTCTCTTGTGAACCTTGATCCTTACCCAGTCGCCAACCTTTACCTTCAGTGGTTCTGGATCCCCCGTCAGCTCCCCCTCTTGGACTCTGTGTATCTGTTTGGAGAGAGCTGCAGACAGTTCCGTCAATTTCCTTACATAGTCAGTCATACCTATCTGGTGTACATCAAGAGGGGGCATATGACCTCCCTCTCTTGGTGGACCTGGCATAACTCTTCCGGTCATTATTTCATGGGGTGAAAGATGTGTCCCTGCTCCTGGTGAGGACCTCATGGCCATCAACGCAAGGGGCAGGGCTTCCACCCACGTCAATTTAGAACCTGCACAAACCTTGGCTATCTTAGCCTTCAGGGTTTGGTTAGCGCGTTCCACAAGGCCTTGAGATTGCGGCTTATACACAGAACCAAACTTGTGTACAATCCCGAACCTCTCCTCCACCTGTCTTAGGTGTTGGTTTGAAAAATGGGACCCATTGTCGGATCTTATTTGTCTTGGGACCCCATATCTTGGTATGAGCTCAGTCTGTAACCACTTAATGACAGACTTCCCATCCTCCTTAGCTGTTGGAATAGCTTCTACCCATTTGGAAAACCTATCTACCATTACTAGCAAATATCTCTTTCCGCTTTTTACATTATCTGCCCCCATATCTGTATAGTCTATACTGATGTCTTGGAAACATGCGTTTGGCACTGGGTAGGACCCCATTGGGGTTTGGTATGGTTTCTTTGGATTGTGACTTCCACAAATTTCACAACTGTCGCAGAACAAATCCGTCATGTCCTTCATAAAAGGATGCCACCAAATGTAGGAAACTTTCTGCAAAGTCTTAAGTTTCCCCTCATGGGTGGGCCCATGGGCTTCTCTTATCAGTTCAGGGCAGAGATTTGCTGGGGCCACCAGTCTGCCATCATGGCACCTCCACAGTTCATCAGGTCCTTTGGTGGCCCCCTTCTGTCCCCAGACCGAATGTTCATATGGTCCCGCTGTGAGTTGTAATTCCTTTATGTGTTGGTTCGTCAATTCAGTCTGGGCAGGTGGTATCTGCAGCACCATCTGTTTCGGGGTGTAGCCACCTGCCTTCTTGGCTGCTTGGTCTGCAGCGTCATTCCCTCTGCTGACTCTGTTCTTGAGGTCCTGATGACCTCTGCACTTCATGATGGCCACCTTCTTTGGCAGGGATACAGCTTTTATCAGTCGCTCCATTTGTGCCTTGTGCTTGATTGGTAAATTTCCTGTGGTGGTGAAGTTGCGTCTGACCCATTGAGGTCCATCGGTATGTACTGCTCCATGAGCGTAGGCCGAATCGGTGTATATGTTTACCGTCTTTCCTTCTGCCTTTTCCAGAGCTTGGGTTAGTCCGATGATCTCAGCCAATTGTGCAGAAGCAGGTTGGGGAATTACTCCCGATTCCAGAGTGACATGGGTTTTGTCCTGTAACTGCTGTACTACTGCGTATGCAGCTATGTTTCCTTCTTTTCCTCTGTAACAGCAGCCATCAGTGTACAACCATAAGTCAGGTAGGATCATGGGTTCGTTTCCCAAGTCAGGTCTCAGCTTGAGTTCCTGAGCTGCTCTTTCCTGGCAGGAGTGTGCCAGGCCTTCTTCTGCATTGAGTGCGTCAGCCATGTTTTTGTCTGTGTTGACAAACGTGATGTGTGACTGTGTACATTTGTTCTGAATTTTGCTTTTCCGTTCAGCACTGAAAGTGAATTCCTTGCTCATCAGGTATGCCGCAACCCCATGATGGGTGTGAATCTCCATCTTGTGGCACATCACAAGGTGAGCGGTTTTTTCAATGGCCTTAGCCACTGCAGCTACATACCTGGAGCACGTGGTTTGGCCTGTCTCAATGTGATCAAGTTTAGCAGAGTGGTACATCAGTACTCTTCTCTCCCCCTCTTGTTTCTGAAAAAGGACGGAAGAAGTGAACCCCTCCTTTTCAGAAACATCCAAGTGAAATGTTTTTTCATAGTCAGGCGAGGTGAGGGCAGCAGCAACAGATAAATCGGTTTTTAACAGGCCAAATGCGGTAGAGGCTTCAGGAGTCCATACCAATGGGGCATGTAGGTTTCTTGGACCAGCTTCCCTCACGATCTCCCTCAGTGGTTCAGTTCTTGAAGTATAGTCCGGGATATGAGTACGGCTATAACCAGTCAAGCCTAGGAAGGACAGCATCCCTGAGACAGTGATGGGTCTTGGATGGTGTAAGATCGTGTCTCGGTGTGACTTGGAGAGTCCAGCACCATCTCCTGAGATCTCCCTTCCCAGGAACAGAACGGTACGTCTGCAGCATTGGACCTTGGCCATTTTGACTTTGTAGCCTTTGACTGCCAGAAAGTCCAAAAGGGTTTTAGTTATTTCCAGGCAGAGATCTGAGGTGGGAGCCCCCAGCAACAGGTCATCAACATATTGTATAAGTATCACTCCTTCCGGGATTTTCAGCTCCGCCAGGTGCGTCTTCAGGATATGATTGAAGATTCCGGGAGAACACCTGTAACCTTGGGGAAGAACCGAATACGTAAACTGCTGATTTTCGTAGGTAAACGCAAAGAGTGGCTGGGATGCTTCGTCCAATGGAATACTGAAGAAGGCATTGGCCAAGTCCACTACAGTAAAGTACTGATGTTTGGGTGACAGATTGCTCAAAGTGATGTGAGGATCAGGAACAGGGAGATCAATAGGTGTGGTGACGTCATTCACAGCTCGGAAGTCTTGCACCATCCTATATGTCTCACCCCCAGCTTTAAGAACAGGAAGTATTGGAGTGTTCCATGGTGACTGAGTCCTATAGATACACCTTGCTCCCAGCAGGCCTTCGATAGTAGGTCTGATTCCCTCTGTTTGTTCAGGTTTCAGTCGGTACTGCGTTCGATATATAGGAATCTGGTCAGGGTTGGTAAGGGTGATGGTAACTGGGTGAACCTGGAGTTTTCCCACATCAAAGGGTGTGTGAGTCCATATTGATTTGTCAATGGATTCCAAAACAGCTGGTGAAGATGGGTGGTCAGAATAAGGTTTTCCATGGTGTCTTGGGAGTGTGATTCGCTCAGGTTGGCACTGTTCTTCTGTGTCTACCGTTGTTAAACGCCACATTTTTTTCAGTGGCCGCTTTTAACAGTCCAGGTGTGGTGGTAGTCTCCCAGGTGAGTTTGGAGGCTCTTTTTATCATTTGTCCCAAACTCCTGGCTTCATGGCCGTTGCCCACAGCCAAGGTAACATGAGGTGCAGAATCAGGCCCCAGCTGGTACCAAGGCTTAAGGTTGTTGGAGAGTATGACAGGGGCAGCAACACCTTCTGTTCCACAGATAATAGTACGCTAACGAATGGTGGGAGTAAGGTGCATCATATTTTCATCCCAATCCTGAGTGTAGGGAGTTTCTTCATCATGAGTCACATTAAGTGTGCAGTGTAAGTCAGTCTGGGGAGGTTTGTAAGGGTGAAAAGAGTAGATGAGCTTTCTCATTAGATTAAACTGGAACTGGACAGCTGGAGTTGCTGGTCCAGTTGGGAGACACCTAAGCCAGTAGATTTCCTGTGTTGTAGATGGTATAGGGGTTGGTAGAATGGGAAGCATCAGGACTCTTGCACTTGGAATTTGGGAAACAGAGACTTCAACTCCCTTTTCTGTTAGGTATATTGCGCATCCGAGTCTGCAGAGTAGGTCCCTACCCAACAGGTTAATGGGGCAGTTTGGACAGAAAAGAAACCGATGTTTCAACTTTGATGGTCCCCATTGAAAAAGCAAGGGGTTGGTTTTGTACTGAGCTTCGGGTGTTCCTGATACCCCCACCACCTGTATTGATTCCGAAGACAGGGGTTGGTGAGATCTGATGGCAGAGTATGTACATCCAGTGTCCACCAGAAATTTATGGGTAACACCTTCCACCTCACACGTCACTGTTGGTTCTGTGTAAATGGAAAAATGCTGGCCATTAGTCTCACCAGGTGATGGTGGGCAACTTCATTCCCAGGGTGGGAAGCCATCGGACATGCCCTGGAAAGGTACACCGGGATTAGCCGGGGTGGTTGGTGCTGCAGCTGGAGCAGTCGGATGATTGTACAGAGGTTGGTAGTAGGCAGGTCCCGGTGCCGCTGCTCTTGGACCTCCTCTTCCATGATAGGCATATCCTCTCCCACGATTGGCCATCCAGTGTTGTTGTTGGGCCGATAATGGCATCGGACAACGCCTTACCGGGTGTCCGGGTTGGCCGCAGTTATAGCACGGGCCCATTGGTCTAGGACCCCATTGGTGAGCTGGCACAGGATATCCCGGCTGGGCGTACCCAGCGCCTGTATACACTGGCCCCTGGGTTGGTTGGGCTGGATAAGCCACTTGTGGGTATGGTGTGAGTTGTGCTGGGTATGCACTAGGTGGTGGCGGCTGGTATGGAGGCACAGGACCAGTCAAAGGGGTAGCAACCAGCATCTTAGTGACAGTCTTTTCTATGATCTGGGATATATCGGGCATGTCTTCTGCCATCATCTGCTTCTTGGGTTTTTCATTCTTCTGTGCCTCTTTGAGCTGGAGCTTCAACAGCTGAACCTGCAGTGACTGTACCTGTGTGTCAGCGGTGCCCTTATCCTTATTGTATTGGGTGATGTGGTGGTGGACATGGGAGTTGAACTGGACATTTGGCATGGCTCCCAACCCTACCGTGGCCCTCAGTTTGGTTCTTACTTCTGGTGGGGTTCCGCTCACCACCATTTCCTTCCACAGTATAATCATAGGGTTCATTATGGACTGTCCTCCAGGTGGTTTTTGCCCTGTCCAGGTATTCCGCTGCCTGTTCCCCTGGGTTGATAGTAAAGGAAGTGAGTGTAGCATAGTTCCTTTCTGTAGGATATGCTCTCCTCAACACATCCCAAAGTGGAGTTCTATATGTTTCAGGAGGAGTAGCCCCAGGGCTGGTTGTCATGCCTGCATCTCGGATGAGAACTGTCATGGTGGTATGGTCTGTAGCTCTAGCCAGCAGGGCCTTCATATCCGCTAAAGCCAGTCTGACCCCTGAAGTTAGTGTCTGTAGCTGCAGCAACCACGCCGACGCCCCACCATGCAGGCTGGGTAGCTGCTCCATGAGAGCAGTGAGGTCTTGCATTTTCCATGCCACATACTCCTCACGGTTCTGAGTGGCACTCAGTCTAAGAGGCATCTGAGAATGTGCCTCTCTTTCTCTCTGCTGTCTTTCAACAATTCGGTTTGACCTTCTTATCACGTCCCTCAGTCCGGTTACCTTCCCCATCAGTACTCCCTCCACTCGGTAGGGGCCCCCTTGTTGTTCCACCTGTCTCAGAAATTCGAGTTCTCTGGATGCTTCTTCCAGATCTTCCTCACAGAGTTCCTCCCCATCGTCCTTTTGTTCTTCAGTAGGTTGGTTCATGTGATATTCTCTTTCAGTATGACTGGACAGGTTGGGAACGGAATGGGCGTATTCCGCTAGCTGGCAAGCACCCTTTAGGGAATGTTCATATTCTTCCCTCAGACTGTCTCCCCTTTCAGATTGGGCTGGGGATGTCCTTTGCATATGGGAGGAGTGTCCACGCTGGGATTCATTGGTTGATTTCGGGGAGTCGGCTCTGGGTGGAGAAGTGTGGGAGTTATCTGGTCCTGAGTGTCTGCTCAGCTGTGGTGCACACTGGGATCCCCTGGTTGATCTCAGGGAGTCTGCCCTGAGTGAAGAAGGATGGAGGGAGTCTTCTGATGTTGAGTGTCTGCTCAGGTGTGATGGCTGGGTTGTGTCCGGTTCCCTTGGGGTGGAATGGTGTGAAGGCCGTCTGTCTATTGTGAGTTCTTCACACGTCAGATGTCCCCCCTCAAGGTCAACGTTCATCCTTCCCTGTAGGTGTCCTCCTTGCACAACGAAGACTGGAGCCTGTATCGTTGGTCCAGTGTCAGAGTGCACCAAGGAGTGTATGGAGGGGGTGTAGCAAGGGCGACCTCTGCTGGTAGAGGTGGGTAGATGGGAGCCGTGGGTGGAGTCGGCTCTGATAGGCTACCCTGCTGGGCCTCCATAGACGCCTCTTCCTCCTTTGTAATGACTACCCCCATCATTTCTGGTTTCTTGTTCAGTTGCGTTTTCAAAGCCTCCTCCACAGCCCATGTTCCTATTTTTAGTTCTGCTTCTGCTCTCTCTCGTTGCTTAGTCCCTTCCTTTTTAAACAAATGACTTTTATTCTTTTCTACCTCCCTGTCTCTAGCTTCCTGCACTGCCTCTCTCAGTCCGCCTTCCATCGTCCCCAGTTGGGCCCTGTTTGGCGGGCCCCCCCCCCTAGATAACCTGCCTGTGTCCACTTCAACTTCACCCCCTCCCAAACCTTCTTAATAGACTTCCACTGTAAATTACCCCCTGACCTATCTTGTATCTTCTGATCTAGAAAATCGTTAAATTTAAGCTTTAGAGTATTTGGGGTCGTCATTTTGTCATATATCTTGTATTTTATGCTTATTTAATTTTTATTTTATCAGCTTAATTTTAGCAGACACCAATTAGACTATCTGAATATACTTAGCCCGTCACCGGTTAATACCAGCAATGTATTCCTGGAGACACGTACTCTGTCTTATCTCAGAGCTCCTCCCTCGTACACTCAGAACTTTATATGTATTATTTATTTATCAGACGTTGTGGGATGCGCAACCAACAGATTATACTCTTAGTCAAATCAATATCTATTTAACACTTAACACTTATCACAATTATCCAATATTTCCTACAATAATACCTGACTCATACACAAAACATTACATATTCAACATTCAACATTAAACATCACATAATTACGACTAATCCTTTTTCAGAATCTCTCCTAGCCACACAATTTCCCCCTCCGGTCTGACTCTCTGGATTCTTCTCTCGTTAACCCACTCTCCCAGCCGGCTTAAACTTAATACATATTATCACACATTCCCCGATCTGACTCTCTTGGTCCGTCTCTGTGAACCAACTCTCCCAGACGGTTTAATACATTTTATCACAAAGTCCCTCCCGGTCTAACTCTCTTAGCCGACTCTCGACTTATTAATTATTCCCAGACATGTTTACTACACTGCCTTTCAGTTTGTCATCAATGCATAAATTTTATCAATAATTCATACTCACACTCGGTAATACTGATCAAAATTTGGATAGACTATTCGACAATATGCAAAGTTTGATTTAACAGGTTTTGCTTACCTTTTTTTATAGTCGACTTTAGGATCAGTTTCCCGAGCTGAGTTGAATTGTTGTCCTCCCTCCGAATAATTACACCAGTCTTTCCGTGAATCGTCCTTTTACCAACTCGCCCCCTCACATCCACATCAACTACTCTGGACCGTGTATCTAGAGAACCGTCCTCTGCTACCAAGTTTCTGTTGATAACGGGATATAGAGAAGGGTGGGTCGGTCAAGGATCGATTCAGACTAGGTGGTAAATTGTATGACAAGCGGCAGTTTATTCAGAGTAAAAATGTCTTGGTACAAAACGTGCACGGTCTCGTTCTTTCAGCTCATAGGGAACCTTCAGAAAAGAGCGCCAAAAAACAGTTCACATATGTTTTATACTATTTGTAAAGTAGGTTGAGTCTGGCAGATCTGGTCTTCTGGTTGGTCCATGCTGCTCGGGCGTCGTCCTCTGTGATTGGGTCTAGGAGATCTACACACTGTAACTCAGGCTCTTTGTTCCGAATGTTTCAGCAGAGTAAAGATTTGGTGTGTGCGTTTAATTATCTTGTCTTGAGTGAGTCTGTGTGTGTGAGTGCATTTGTGGCAAGAGTGTGTGTGTGTGGTCAAAACTTGTCTTGGAAAAAGGAATTAGTTATAGCAATTTTAATAGCAATAAGCTGTTTATAAAAATAGCATTTATTACACTTCTCACCAAGCTGCTTGCCTATTTTCCTGTAGCCCATCCCAGCCTTGTGCAGGTCTACAATTTAACCCTGATGTCTTTACACAGCTCTCTGGTCTTGGCCATTGTGGAGAGGTTGGAGTCTGTTTGATTGAGTGTGTGGACAGGTGTCTTTTATATAGGTAATGAGTTCAAACAGGTGCAGTTAATACAGGTAATGAGTGGAGAACAGGAGGGCTTCTTAAAGAAAAACGAACAGGTCTGTGAGAGCTGGAATTCTTACTGGTAGGTAGGTGATCAAATACTTATGTCATGCAATAAAATGCAAATGTATTACTTAAAAATCATACAATGTGATTTTCTGGATTTTTGTTTTAGATTCCGTCTCTCACAGTTGAAGTGTACCTATGATAAAAATTACAGACCTCTACATGCTTTGTAAGTAGGAAAACCTGCAAAATCGGCAGTGTATCAAATATTTGTTCTCCCCACTGTAATTAGTTAAATGAAGTCCACCTGTGTGCAATCTAAGTGTCACATGATCTGTCACATGATCTCAGTATATATTCACCTGTTCTGAAAGGCCCCAGAGTCTTCAACACCACTAAGCAAGCGGCACCATGAAGACCAAGGAGCTCTCCAAACAGGTCAGGGACAAAGTTGTGGAGATGTACAGATCAGGGTTGGGTCATAAAAAAATATCCGAAACCTTAAACATCCCACAGAGCATTATTTAAAAATGGAAAGAATATGGCACCACAACAAACCTGCCAAGAGAGGGCCGCCCACCAAAACTCACAGACCAGGCAAGGAGGGCATTAATCAGAGAGGCAACAAAGAGACCAAAGATAACCCTGAAGGAGCTGCAATGCTCCACAGCGGAGATGGGAGTATCTGTCCATAGGACCACTTTAATCTGTACACTCCACAGAGCTGGGCTTTACGGAAGAATGGCCATAAAAAAAGCAATTTCTTTAAAAAAAAAACTATCAAAAAGGTTTGGTGTTCGCCAAAAGGCATGTGGGAGACTTCCCAAACATATGGAAGAAGGTACTCTGGTCAGATGAGACTAAAATTTAGCTTTTTGGCCATCAAGGAAAACGCTATGTCTGGCACAAACCCAACACTCTCATCACCCCGAGAACACCATCCCCACAGTGAAGCATGGTGGTGGCAGCATCATGCTGTGGAGATGTTTTTCATCGGCAGGGACCGGGAAACTGGTCAGAATTGAAGGAATGATGGATGGCGCTAAATACAGGGAAACTCTTGAATAGTTATGCACGCTCAAGTTTTCTGTTTATTTTGTCTTAGTTCTTGTTTGTTTCACAATAAAACATATTTTGCATCTTCAAAGTGGTAGGCATGTTGTCTAAATAAAATGATACAAACCCCCGCAAAATCTATTTTAATTCCAGGTTGTAAGGCAACTGTCACGATCGTCGAAGGGAGTAGACCAAGGCGCAGCGTGATGAGCGAACATACTTTATTATCTTTAGTGATAACAAGAACAAAACAATAAACGATGACGTGACGTCCTAGGTTAAACAACCAACACGGAACAAACCAAACGGAACAAGATCCCACAACAATTGTGGGAAAACAGCCTGTTTAAATGTGGTTCCCAATCAGAGACAACCAGCACAGCTGACACTCGTTGCCTCTGATTGAGAACCACACTGGCCAACATAGAAATAGAACACATAGAACTACAATACAGAACTCAAACACATAGAATCTACACACCCTGGCTCAACATATAGAGTCCCCAGAGCCAGGGTGTGACAGTACCCCCCCCCCCCCAAAGGCGCGGACTGCGACCGCGCCTCAACATAAACCAAACAGGGGAGGGCTGGGTGGGCATTCCTCCTCGGAGGCGGTTCCGGCTCCGGGCTTGCCCACCACCCTCCAATAATCACCCCGTAGCGCCCCTGGTCCGGTCTGGCCCCGCTGGCTGGAGCTGGACTGGACATCGTAGGAACGGATTGCTTAAGCTCCGGTGTGGAGCAGTACCTGACCAGGCACCGGTGACCCAGGCACGGGTTGTGCCGGACTGACGACGAACACCCCTGGCTTGGTGCGTGGAGCAGGAACGGGCCAGACCGGGCTGACGATGCGCACCCCTGGCTTGGTGCGTGGAGCAGCTACGGGCCGGACCGGGCTGACGATGCGCACCCCTGGCTTGGTGCATGGAGCCGGAACGGGCCGTACCGGGCTGACGATGCGCACCCCTGGCTTGGTGCGTGGAGCAGGAACAGGCCGGGCCGGGCTGGCGACGCGCACCGTAGGCTTGGTGCGAGTGACAGGAACAGGCCGGACCGGGCTGGCGACGCGCACCGTAGAATTGGTGCGAGTGGCAGGAACAAGCCGGGCCGGGCTGGCGACGCGCACCATTAGCTTGGTGCGGGGAGCAGGACTTGGCCGGGCCGGGCTGACGATGCGCACCCCTGGCTTGGTGCGTGGAGCAGCAACGGGCCGGACCGGCGACGCGCACCATTAGCTTGGTGCGGGGAGCAGGAACAGGCCGGACCGGGCTGGCGACGCACACCATAGGCTTGGTGCGGGGAGCAGGAACAGGCCGGGCCGGGCTGGCGACGCGCACCCCTGGCTTGGTGCGTGGAGCAGGAACAGGCCGGACCGGGCTGGCGACGCGCACCGTAGGCTTGGTGCGAGGGGCAGGAACAGGCCAGGCCGGGCTGTCGATGCGCACCGTAGGCTTGGTGCGAGTGGCAGGAACAGGCCGGGCTGGGCTGGCGACGCGCACCGTAGGCTTGGTGCGAGTGACAGGAACAGGCCTGGCTGGGCTGGCGATGCGCACCAAGCCTATGGTGCGCGTTGCCAGCCCGGCCCGGCCTGTTCTTGCTCCCCGCACCAAGCCTATGGTGCGCGTCGCCAGCCCGGCCCGGCCTGTTCCTGCCACTCGCACCAAGCCTACGGTGCGCGTCGCCAGCCCGGCCCGGCCTGTCCCTGCTCCCCGCACCAAGCCTATGGTGCACGTCGCCAGCCCGGTCCGGCCTGTTCCTGCTCCCCGCACCAAGCCAATGGTGCGCGTCGCCAGCCCGGCCCAGCCTGTTCCTGCCCCTCGCACCAAGCCTATGGTGCGCGTAGCCAGCCCGGTCCGGCCTGTTCCTGCTCCACGCACCAAGCCAGGGGTGCGCATCGTCAGCCAATTCCGGCCCGTTCCTGCTCCCCGCACCAAGCCAGGGGTGCGCATCGTCAGTCCGGTCCGGCATGTTCCTGCTCCACGCACCAAGCCAGGGGTGCGAGTCGTCAGCCCGGTCCGGCTCGTTCCTGCTCCACGCACCGAGCCAGGGTGCGGCGTCGTCAGCCCAGTCCGGCCTGTTCCTGCTCCCCGCACCAAGCCAGGGGTGCGCATCGTCAGTCCCGGTCCGGCATGTTCCTGCTCCACGCACCAAGCCAGGGGTGCGAGTCGCCAGCCCGGTCCGGCCGTTCCTGCTCCACGCACTCAAGCCAGGGGTGCGCGTCGTCAGCCCAGTCCGCCCGTTCCTGCTCCCCGCACCGGCCAGGGGTGCGCATCGTCAGTCCGGTCCGGCCCGTTTCTGCTCACGCACCAAGCCAGGGGTGCGAGTCGTCAGCCCGGTCCGGCCGTTCCTGCTCCACGCACCAGCCAGGGGTGCGCTGCGTCAGTCCGGCACAACCCGTGCCTCTGTCACCGGTGCCGGGTCAGGTACCGGTCAGCTGCTCCACATCGGAGCCTAAGCAATCCGCTCACCGATGTCCAGTCCAGCTCCAGCCAGCGGGGCCAGACCGGACCAGGGGCGCTACGGGGGATTGTTGGAGGGTGGTGGTCAAGCCCGGAGCCGGAACCGCCTCCGAGGAGGAATGCCCACCCAGCCCTCCCTGTTCGGTTATGTTTAGGCGCGGTCGCAGTCCGCGCCTTTGGGGGGGTACTGTCACACCCTGGCTCTGGGGACTCTAATATGTTGAGCCAGGGTGTGTAGAGTCTATGTGTTTTGGTTCTACGTTCTATTCTAGTATTGTGTTTCTATGTTGGCCAGTGTGGTTCTCAATCAGAGGCAACGAGTATCAGCTGTTGCTTGTTGTCTCTGATTAGGAGCCATACTTAAGCAGCCAGGTTTCCCACAGTGTTTGTGGGATCTTGTTCCTTTTGGTTTGTACCGTAGGACTGCACGTATCATTTGTTGTTTTGTTCGTGTTATCACTATTAATAAAAAGAGTATGTTTGCCTTCAACGCTGCGCCTTGGTCCTTTTCCTTCGATGATCGTGACAGCAACAAAATAGGAAAAATGCCAAGGGGGTGAATACTTGATACTAACACAAGATTATCAAACAAAGGGTCTCTCAAAATCAAATAATTGGTCATGGAGGCTCAAGCATTCATCCCCTAGCCTTTCTCTACCCTTCTGAAATTTTGAAAAATGCTTGAAAACTGGATCTGGTATGTTTTGAGAGTTTCATGCCAATCAGTAGATGTATTGATTAGGCCATTTATATTTTTAAGGGATGGTACTACCACTGTGTGTGGACATGATCTTGTTAACAATGTTAATCTTAATTTTTTTTTAATTTACATTTTTTCCCTCCTGTCTGTTAATATTAGTGCACTCTGCAGATTTGTATTTTTTTATTTATTAGGGATACCCATTAGCTGTTGCCAAGGCAGCAGCTACTCTACCTGGGGTCCAAACACATTAAGGCACTTACACACATTACACACAAAACAAAAGATAAAACAGTACATCATATAACATTATTACACCACTACATATCTACAATACAAAATGCATAATACCACCATACAACAATATTACAATGTAAGTGTGTGTGCTAGCGCAAGTGTGCACATGTGTGTGTCTGTACCTTTGTGTGTTTTATTATGGACAGACTTTTCCCCTTCTTAGCTGCTGTTGTATCAATATGTTTTGTCCATGACAGTTTACAATCCAGGGTTACTCCAAGCTGTTTAGTCACCTCAACTTGCTCAATTTCCACATTATTCATTAGGATAATTAGTTGAGGTTTAAGATTTAGTGAATGATTTGTCCCAAATACAATGCTTTTAGTTTTGGAAATATTTAGGAATAAATTATTCCTTGCCACCCATTTTGAAACTAACTGCAGCTCTTTGTTAAGTGTTGCAGTCATTTCAGTTGCTGTAGTAGCTGACGTGTATAGTGTTGAGTCATCCACATACATAGACACACTGGCTTTGAGTAAAGCCAGTGGCATGTAGTTAGTAAAGATTGAAAAAAGTAAGAAGCCTAAACAGCTGCCCTGGGGAATTCCTGATTCCACCTGGATTATGTTGGAGAGACTTCCATTAAAGAACACCCTCTGTGTTCTGTTACACAAGTAACTCTTTATCCACATTATAGCAGGGGGGTGTAAAGCCATAACACATATGTTTATCCAGCAGCATACTATGATCGATAATGTCAAAAGCCGCACTTAAGTCTAACAAAACAGCCCTCACAATCTTTTTATCATCAATTTCTCTCAGCCAATCATCAGTCATTTGTATAAGCACTGTGCTTGTTGAATGTCCTTCCTTATAAGCATGCTGAATGTCTGTTGTGAATTTGTTTACTGTAAAATAGCATCGTATCTGGTCAAACACCATTTTTTCCAGAAGTTTACTAAGGGTTGGTAACAGGCTGATTGGTCGACTTTTTGAGCCAGTAAAAGGGGCTTTAGTATTATTGGGTAGCAGAATGACTTTTGCTTCCCTCCAGGCCTGAGGGCACACACATTCTAGTAGGCTTAAATTGAAGATATGGCAAATAGGAGCGGCGTTTGTTGCTGGCATGTCATGCCTAAGTTTGCTAATCTTGCCAATGAAAAAAACAGTAGTTGGCACTATCAGTGGGTTTTGTGATGAATGAGCCATCTGATGCAATGAATGATGGAGCCGAGTTTGCCTTTTCCCCCAAAATTTCATTTAAACTTTTTACTATCATTCTTTATATCATTTATCTTTGTTTCATAGTGTAGTTTCTTCTTCGTTTTATTCAGTTTAGTCTCAATATTTCTTAACATGCAGTACGTTTATTAATTATTGTATTCGGCTGAGCCCGGTGAAGCACGAGGCTAGCTAACCCACTACCTGGACCAATAAAGTTAGCTAGCTAGCGGGTAGCTACTGGTAACTATTAGCAACTGTGGATAGTTGTTTCCAATGTAATTTCACGCTTAAGAGTACCTGTAATTATGCCAGTTAGCTACCTACCATTCAGCTGAATTTCTAACCTCATTATCTGAAGCATTAACGTTAGGTAGTTAGTAGCTACTGTACTCAAAATGTAGCTAGCTTGTTGCTACCTGGATAGCTAACTAAACAATAGCTAGAACGACCTAGCTGTAATGTTTGGAGACGCTTTCTCTCCGTTGGGACAGATGCGAACTGGCTAAATCGATTCAGTAGCTAGCTTTACACTTAACTAGCTAACAGTAGCTACTAAGGGTAAGTTATAACCTACATTTATTTATATTTTATTTCTACATACTGGAACCAGAGTCGTTCAAAATGAATTCCAGACATAGGTGACTAGTTAACGTTAGCTTGGCTCTCTCTGTGTGTTTCATACCGTGGGAGGAGGGGTTGGTTCGTTGACAGAGAGCAATGGCTAGCTAATATGCTAACTATTCTAGTTAGCTAACTAACTGGCTGAATAAGATGACAACGTACTCACTCAAACTGTCAAAACTAACCCCAAAACTTTACACAACGTTAGACACGGACACGAATGATCTGTTTAGCGTGTTAACACACTATTGGTAGTCTGTTGTAACCGAGTATTGGTGCTAAACCGTGTTATTGGAAGCTAGCATGCTAGTTAGCTATGGCGTCATAGGATACGGTGCCCTGGGCGGTTTTCACGGAAGAATAGTTAGCTAGCTGAATAAACTAAGTTAGAGTCTATTCCTAGAAAACATTGAACCGCTGTAGTTTACAACAATTATAATTTCTAAAGTGGAAGTTGGGAGAGTTATATTTGAGTGTTTCAGTGAAACATAAGTGAGGGAGGCCCCGCTCTCTCGCTTTCCCAGATGTTTAGTTAATTTCATTCCGATCTCCTTTGCATTATTGTAGCCTTTCTGTAGCCTGTCAACTATGTGTCTGTCTATCCCTGTTCTCTCCTCTCTGCACAGGCCATACAAACGCTTCACACCACATGGCTTCTGCCACTCTAATCTGGTGGTCCCTGCGCGCACGACCAACGTGGAGTTCCAGGTCTCCGGTAGCCTCTGGAACTGCCGTTTTGCGGCCAACAAGACAGAGTTCATCTCAGCCTATGCTACCCCCCAGTCCCTCGACTTCTTGGCGCTGACGGAAACATGGATTACCACAGAAACACTGCTACTCCTACTGCCCTTTCCTCGTCTGATCATGTGTTCTCGCATACCCCGAGAGCATCTGATCAGCGCGGCGGTGGCACAGGAATCCTCATCTCTCCGAAGTGGACATTCTCTCTTTTCCCCCTGACCCATCTGTCTATCTCCTCATTTGAATTCCATGCTGTCACAGTCACTAGCCCATTTAAGCTTAACATCCTTATCATTTATCGCCCTCCAGGTTCCCTTGGAGAGTTCATCAATGAGCTTGACGCCTTGATAAGTTCCTTTCCTGAGGATGGCTCACCCCTCACAGTTCTGGGTGTCTTTAACCTCCCTTCGTCTGCCTTTGACTCATTTCTCTCTGCCTCCTTTCCTCTCCTTTCCTCTTTTGACCTCACCCTCTCACCGTTCCCCCCTACTCACAAGGCAGGCAATACGCTTGACCTAATCTTTACTAGATGCTGTTCTTCTACTAATCTCACTGCAACTCCCCTCCAAGTCTCCGACCACTACTTTGTATCCTTTTCTCTCTCGCTCTCCTCCAACACTACTCACTCTGCCCCTACTCAGATGGTAATGTGCCGTCGCAACCTTCGCTCTCTCTCTCCCGCTACTCTCTCCTCTTCCATCCATCTCTTCCCTCTGCTAAATCCTTCTCCCTCCGATCTCCTGATTCTGCCTCCTCAACCCTCCTCTCCTCCCTTTCTGCATCTTTTGATTCTCCATGTCCCCTATCCTCCCGGCCGGCTCGGTCCTCCCCTCCAGCTCCGTGGCTTGACGACTCATCGCGAGCTCACAGAACAGGGCTCCGGGCAGCCGAGCGGAAATGGAAGAAAACTAGACTCCCTGCGGACCTGTCATCTTTTCACTCCCTCCTCTCTACATTCTCTTCCTCTGTTTCTACTGCTAAAGCCACCTTCTACCACTCTAAATTTCAAGCCTCTGCCTCTAACCCTAGGAAGCTCTTTGCCACCTTCTCCTCCCTGCTGAATCCTCCTCCTCCTCCCCCTACCCACTCCCTCTCGGTGGATGACTTCGTCAACCATTTTGAAAAGAAGGTTGACGACATCCGATCCTCATTTATTAAGTCAAATGACGCCGGTGGTCCTGCTCTCACTGCCCTACCCTATGCTTTGACTTCTTTCTCCCCTCTCTCTCCAGATGAAATCTTGCGACTTGTGACAGCCAGCCGCCCAACAACCTGCCCGCTTGACCCTATCCCCTCCTCTCTTCTCCAGACCACTCCCTTACCTCACTCATCAACTCATCCTTGTCCGCTGGCCATGTCCCTTCCCTCTTCAAGAGAGCGAGAGTTGCACCCCTCCTCACAAAACCTACACTCGATCCCTCCGATGTCAACAACTACAGACCAGTATCCCTTCTTTCTTTTCTCTCCAAAACTCTTGAGCGTGCCATCTCTAGCTAACTTTCCTGCTATCTCTCTCAGAATGACCTTCTTGATCCAAACCAGTCAGGTTTCAAGACTGGTCATTCAACTGAGACTGCTCTTCTTTGTGTCACGGAGGCTCTCCGCACTGCTAAAGCTAACTCTCTCTCCTCTTATCCTTTTAGACCTATCTGCTGCCTTTGATACTGTGAACCATCAGATCCTCCTCTCCACCCTCTCCGAGTTGGGCATCTCCGGCACTGCTCACTCTTGGATTGTGTCCTACCTGACAGGTCGCTCCTACCAGGTGGCGTGGCGAGAACCTGTCTCCACACCACGTGCTCTCACCACTGGTGTCCCCCAGGGCTCAGTTCTAGGACCTTTCCTATTCTCTCTATACACCAAGTCACTTGGCTCTGTCATATCCTCACATGGCCTCTCCTATCATTGCTACGCAGACGACACACAATTAATTTTCTCCTTTCCCCCTTCTGATAACCAGGTGTCGAATCACATCTCTGCATGTCTGGCAGACATATCAGTGTGGATGTCGGATCACCACCTCAAGCTGAACCTCGGCAAGACGGAGCTGCTCTTCCTCACGGGAAAGGACTGCCCGCTCCATGATCTCGCCATCACGGTTGAAAACTCCATTGTGTCCTCCTCCCAGAATGCATAGAACCTTGGCGTGACCCTGGACAACACCCTGTCGTTCTCCGCTAACATCAAAGCGGTGACCCGATCCTGCAGGTTCATGCTCTACAACATTCGCAGAGTATGCCCCTACCTTACACAGAAAGCGGCACAGGTCCTAATCCAGGCACTTGTCATCTCCAGTCTGGATTACTGCAACTCGCTGTTGGCTGGCCTCCCTGTCTGTGCCATTAAACCTGTACAACTTATCCAGAACGTTGCAGCCGTCTGCTGTTCAAACGTCCCAAGTTCTGCCTGTGCCATTAAACCCGTACAACTTCCCCATCACTTCAGCCTGAAAATCCCTCTGATAATCTTTGGTCACTGTAAGCATCATTCTTGATAGCCGCAAGCCACTGGCAGCATCAGGGGAAAACTCTGGTAGGTAGAACGGTGAAAGATAACTAATTTTCACGCTTGTTTGTAATGAGCACAACAGACACAGAACAACAGACACAGAACAACATAGTGAACCACTTGAGTAGCCGAATACACAGGAAGTAAATTAAAATGTACTTGTTCTAGCTTGTAATTTGGATCATTTAGATGTTTATGACAAAAACATAATGTTGTTAATATAGTAATGCCTATATGTTGCGGCAGAGCAAGGGTAAAATGTATCTTTAATAATGCTTTATAGCTATAATATTGCTAATGTTAGCTAGCTAATGAGAAGATGATTTCTGCTGGATGCTTTAATGTTTAGCTTGTTGCTGTCAGTTAGCAGATGGACAAACAGTACTGCAGTAGTCAGACATGACACGAATTACCAACATACAGTGGATTTGGAAAGTATTCAGATCCCTTCCCTTTTTCCACATTTTGTTACTTTACAGCCTTATTCTAACATTTTATAAATTATTTTTTTCCCTCGTCAGTCTACACACAATACCCCATAATGACAAAGCGAAAACAGTTATTTCATTTTTTCTGCAAATTGATTACAAATAAAAACTGAAATACCTTATTTACATTAGTATTCAGACCCTTTGCTATGAGACTCGAAATTGAGCTCAGCTGCATCCTGTTTCCATTGATCATACTTGAGATGTTTCTACAACTTGATTGGTGTCCACCTGTGGTAAATTCAATTGATTGTACATGATTTGGAAAGGCACACACCTGTTTACATATGGTCGCACAGTTGCAAATCCATGTCAGAGCAGAAACTAAGCCGTGAGGTCGAAGGAATTGTCCGTAGAGCACCGAGACAGCATTGTGTCAAGGCACAGATCTGGGGAAGGGTACCAGAAAATGTCTGCAGCATTGAAGGTCCCCAAGAACACAGTGGCCTCATTCTTAAATGGAAGAAGTTTGGAACCACCAAGACTCTTCCTAGAGCTTGCTGCCGAGGCCAACTGAGCAATCGGGGGAGAAGGGCCTTGTCAGGGAGGTGACAAAGAACCCGATGGTCACTCTGACAAGGCTCTAGAGTTCCTTTGTGGGTTTTGAGAAACTTCCAGAAGGACAACCATCTCTGCAGCACTCCACCAATCAGGCCTTTATGGTAGAGTGGTCAGACGGAAGCCACTCCTCAGTAAAAGGCACATGACAGCCGGCTTGGAGTTTGCCAAAAGGCACCTAAAGCACTCAGACCATGAGAACCAAGATTCTCTGGTCTGACGAAACCAAGGTTGAATTATTTGGCCTGAATGCCAAGCGTCCCGTCTGGAGGAAAACTGGCACCATACATACGGTGAAGCATGGTGGTGGCAGCATCATGCTGTGGGGATGTTTTTCAGCAGCAGGGACTGGGAGACTAGTCAGGATCAAGGGAAAGATGAACGGAACAAAGTACAGAGAGATCCTTGATGAAAACCTGCTCCAGAGCGCTCAGGACCTCAGACTGGGGTGAAGGTTCACCTTCCAACAGGACAATGACCCTAACCACAAAGCCAAGACAACGTAGGAGTGGCTTCGGGACAGGTCTCTGAATGTCCTTAAGTGGCCCAGCCAGAGCCCAGACTTGAGCTCAATCGAGCATCTTTGAAGAGACCTGAAAATAGCTGTGCAGCAACACTCCTCATTCAACCTTACAGAGCTTGACAGGATCTGCAGAGAAGAATGAGAGAAACTCCCTAACTACAAGTGTGGCAAGCTTGTAGCGACATACTCAAGAAGATTTGAGGCTGTAATCGCTGCCAAAAGTGCTTCAACAAAGTACTGAGTAAAGGGTCTGAATATTTATGTAAATGTTTGAAAAATAATCTAAAAACCTGTTTTTGCTTTGTAATTATGGGGTATTGTGTGTAGATTGATGGGATTGAGGGGAAAAAAACAATTATATCTATTTTAGTATAAGGCTGTAACGTAAGTTATTTTGGAAAAAGTCAAGGGGTCTGAATACTTTCTGAATGCACTGTAGTTTGATCCTTCACTTATTTTTGCACTACACAATAAATGTTTATGAGACCAGTCAGCCATCGAATGTTAGCTATAACGTTAGCTTGCAAATCAGAGTTGAAACAAGCTAGCTAGATAATGTGAGCTTGTTGGGATTTTAGCCAGAAATCTTAGAGTAGGAGCCAGGTTGTATTGAAAGCTAGCTTGCTACATGCTATCAAACCTGTCGTCTGGTGTTTTTGGTTAGCCTGCTAGCTAGTAGCCAATGCCATGGCAAGCATGGTTAGGAATTAAGCTAGCTAGCTAGCCTGTTATGCTAGCGACCATACTAACCATTTAGCTAGCAAGCTAAACATTTGGCTTGCTGTAGCCAAAGGACGTTCTACAATTTCTAGGTGGCTGGCAACATTAATAACGCTAGCTGCAAAGTCACATGCACTTATGGAGGCAGTGGAAAGACAATTCGAGCTAGCCCACCAGGGCTAGCTTAATCTGGGTTGACTTCAAAATAAGAGGCTTTAGATACTGTTGTTTTTTGTCTCGAATTTGAACAAAGAGGTATGCTACAACAGGACTTGCTCCAGATTTGAGCCATTTCAATTCAGAAAAGACCATACATCTTAGACCGGACATATCATTTCCCAAAAACGGATGTCCCATCCCGGAAACGAGAGAAAGGTCTATTGTCAAAATCCCAAAGTATCCCTTTCATCAGCTGGCAAAGTAAAATCAAATCAAATCTAATTGTATTTGCCACATGCGCCGAGTACAACAGGTGTAGACCTTACAGTGAAATGCTTACTTACAAACCCTTAACCAATAATGCAGTTTTGAGAAAAAAAAGTGCTAAGTAAAAATAAAAAATTATTAAAGAGTAGCATTAATATAAAATAACAGTAGGGAGGCTATATACAGGGGGTACCGGTACAGAGTCAATGTGCGGGGGCACCGGTTAGTCGAGGTAATTGAGGTAATATGTACATGTAGGTAGTGTTAAAGTGACTATGCATCGATAATAAACAGAGTAGCAGCAGCGTAAAAAGGGGGGTGGGGTGGGGGGGACAATGCAAATAGTCCGGGTAGCCATGATTAGCTGTTCAGGAGTCTTATGTCTTGGGGGTAGAAGCTGTTAAGAAGCCTTTTGGACCTATACTTGGCGCTCCGGTAACGCTTGCCGTGCGGTAGCAGAGAGAACTGTCAATGACTAGGATGGCTGGAGTCTATGACAATATTTAGGGCCTTTCTCTGACCGCCTGGTATAGAGGTCCTGGATGGCAGGAAGCTTGGCCCAAGTGATGTACTAGTCCGTACGCACTACCCTCTGTAGTGCCTTGTGGTCGGAGGCCGAGCAGTTACCATACCAGGCGGTGATGCAACCAGTCAGGATGCTCTCGATTTTGGGGTGTGCTCAGTCCTCTTTTTTTTCCTGTAGTCCACAATCATACATTTACATTTACATTTACGTCATTTAGCAGACGCTCTTATCCAGAGCGACTTACAAATTGGTGCATTCACCCTATAGCCAGTGGGATAACCACTTTACAATATGTTTTTTTTAATTATATATATATATATATATATATTTTTTTAGGGGGGGTAGAAGGATTACTTTATCCTATCCCAGGTATTCCTTAAAGAGGTGGGGTTTCAAATGTCTCCAGAAGGTGGTGAGTGACTCCGCTGTCCTGGCGTCGTGAGGGAGCTTGTTCCACCATTGGGGTGCCAGAGCAGCGAACAGTTTTGACTGGGGCCGTGATCATCTCCTTTGTCTTGATCACGTTGAGGGAGAGGTTGTTATCCTGGCACCACACGGCCAGGTCTCTGACCTCCTCCCTATAGGCTGTCTCATCATTGTCGTAGATCAGGCCTACCACTGTTGTGTCGTCGGCAAACTTAATAATGGTGTTGGAGATGTGCCTGGCCATTCAGTCATGGGTGAACATGGAGTACAGGAGGGGACTGAGCACGCACCCCTGAGGGTCCCCCGTGTTGAGGATCAGCGTGACAGATGTGTTGCTACCTACCCTTACCACCTGGGGCAGTCGTCAGGAAGTCCAGGATCCATTTGCAGAGGGAGGTGTTTAGTCCCAGCGTCCTTAGCTTAGAGATGAGCTTTGAGGGCACTATGGTGTTGATCGCTGAGCTGTAGTCAATGAATAGCATTCTCACGTAGGTGTTCCTTCTGTCCAGGTGGGAAAGGGCAGTGTGGAGTGTAATAGAGATTGCATAATCTGTGGATCTGTTGGGGCGGTATTCAAATTGGAGTGGATCTAGGGTTTCTGGGATAATGGTGTTGATGTGAGCCATGACCAGCCTTTCAAAGCACTTCTTGGCAACAGACGTGGGTGCTATGGGTCAGTAGTCATTTAGGCAGGTTATCTTAGTGTTCTTGGCTGGTCCTCTGGTCCTCTGTAGCTCGTGGTCCTCTGTAGCTCAGCTGGTAGAGCACGGCGCTTGTAACGCCAAGGTAGTGGGTTCGATCCCCGGGACCACCCATACACAAAAAAATGTATGCACGCATGACTGTAAGTCGCTTTGGATAAAAGTGTCTGCTAAATGGCATATTATATTATATTATTGGGCACAGGGACTATGGTGGTCTGCTTGAAACATGTTGGTATTACAGACTCAGTCAGGGACATGTTGAAATTGTCAGTGAAGACACTTGCCAGTTGGTCCGCGTATGCTCGGAGTACACTTCCTGGTAATCCGTCTGGCCCTACGGCCTTGTGAATGTTGAACTGCTTAAATGTCTTACTCACATCGGCTACAGAGAGCATGGTCACATAGTCATCCGGAACAGCTCATGCATTCTTCAGTGTTGCTTGCCTTGAAGCGAGCATTGAAGTGATTTAGCTCATCTGGTAGGCTCGTGTCACTGGGCAGCTCACCGCTGTGCTTCCCTTTGAAGTCTGTAAAAGTTTGCAAGCCCTGCCACATAGCGGGATTTCTTATAAGTGTCCGGGTTGGTGTCCCGCTCCTTGAAAGCGACAGCTCTACCCTTCAGCGCAGTGCGGATGTTGCCTGTAATCCATGGCTTCTGGTTGGGGTATGTACGTACGATCGCTGTTGGCATGACATCATCGATTCACTTATTGAAGAAGCCAGTGACTGATGTGGTGTACTCCTCAATGCCATCGGAATAATCCCGGAACACATTCCAGTCTGTGCTAGCAAAACAGTCCTGTATCTTAGCATCTGCGTGATCTATCCACTTCCTTATTAACCGAGTCACTGGTGCTTCCTGCTTTAGTTTTTGCTTATAAACAGTAATCAGGATGATAGAATTATGGTCAGATTTGCCAAGTGGAGGGCGAGGGAGAGCTTTGTACGGGTCTCTGTGTGTGGAGTAACGGTGGTCTGGAGTTTTTTGTCCTCTGGTTGCAAATTTAACATGCTGGTAGTTAGTAGGCGGACACTAGCTAGCTACGGCAAGTTAGCTAGCTAGATTTACAAATCACAGCCTAGTTAGCTAGCTAGATTTACAAATCACAGCCTAGTTAGCTAGCTAGATTTACAAATCACAGCCTAGTTAGCTAGCTAGATTTACAAATCACAGCCTAGTTAGCTAGCCAAACACAAATGTTATCGTTACCCATCCAATCGGCCGACCAAACCTGTGCTGTGACCATACTTTAGCTTGCTAACGTTACTTACCCGGCTTTGTTGGGTAAAATGCAATATAACCATAAAGAAAGCATAGTGATACAAAAGTCTGACTGCCTCTCTTTTGAATACTGTGTGTGTGAGAGAGAGTGTGTGTGTGTCACTCCTACTTATCATCTGCCATTTCAAAGTCATTGTTTATATCCATTGAAGCACAGGTCTGATTGTCAATACTGATGAGTTTTAGATCTACATAGGTGAGAAAGGATTGGACATTTCTAGAATAATTGTGTGCACTGTGGTAGAGGCCTCCAGTTCCCTACAGAGATCATTGCAGTGCAGTCTGCATTTTGCAGGAGAGGGCAGTCAGACAATTTTGCGCTAACTATTTTTTTGTCTCGCTGATTATTTGGAAACGGTCGTCTTTCTGCATTAGCCTACCTGTTGTGTTAAAAGCACATATTTGTTGCATTATTCACACACTCTCAGGATTCACTGCTTCAAACCTCTCCTCTCCTAGATGGGCGTGCGAGATCAATTGTGCCTAGTATATGAGTGGCCTCAATGAGATAGAGAAGGCTGCCTATGCATGGACAGAGAATCCAGTATCGACGCGTGGGTAAAATCACTGGGGAAGCCAAGCCAGGAAAACAATTGCCAAATTACAATCTATGTGTTGTGATAATTGCGTTGTTTGCTCTATAAACTGTTAGTTCATATGACTTTTTCACCGTGATACAGTATATATAGGCCTAAGGCAGAGACAATAAGAAGACACAGTGGCAGAATATATTCAACCATACCTGTGTTTCATCACAAAACCCGGAGAGCAACATCTGTCCGGTGAAGTCCACAAAACATATTGCATGGAACAAACAGTTATGACCTACAGCATGGTCAAGCAAGTTAATGTTTCCGACATTTTCGGACTACTAAACAACTATTGATTCATACTGAACACAAATATAAACGCAACATGCAACCATTTCAAAGGTTTTACTGAATTGCAGTTCATATAAGGAAATAAGTCAATTTAAATAAATTCATTAGGCCCTAATCTATGGATTTTACATGAATGGGCATAGGCCCACCCACTGGGGAGCCAGGCACAGCCAATCAGAATGAGTTTTTCTCCACAAAAGCGGTTTATTACAGACAGAAATACTCATCAGCACCCCCCTTCCCCCTATCCCCCATTAGACAATCCCGCAGGTGAAGAAGCCGGATGTGGAGGTCCTGGGCTGACATGGGTAAATGTGGTCTGCAGTTGTGAGGCCGGTTGGACGTATTGCCAAATTCTCTAAAACGACGTTGGAGGCAGCTTATGGTAGAGAAAATAACATTAAATTCTCTGGCAACAGCTCTAGTGGACATTTCTGCAGTCAGCATGCTAATTCCACGCTCCCTCAAAATATCAGACATTTTCAGTCTCATAGCAAATAGTCTGAATACTTATGTAAATAAGGTTTTTCAGTTCTTAATTTTTTATAAATTTGATAAAATGTAAAACAAATCTATTTTCGCTTTGGCATTATGGGGTATTGTGTGTAGATTGATGAGGAAAAACATACACCCATATGTGTTATTTCATAGGTTTGATGTCTTCACTATTATTCTACACGGTAGAAAATATTTAAAATAAAGTAAAACCCTTGAATGAGTAGGTGTCTCAAACATTTGACTGGTACTGTATAAACAGTGCATTCGGGAAGTATTTGCTAAAATTTATAAAAACCTATTTTCGTTTTGGCATTATGGGGTATTGTGTGTAGATTGATGAAGAAAAACATAAATGTTCCACACTTTGTTAAGTTACAGCCTTATTCTAAAAATGATTACATTTATGTTTTTATCCTCCCCCGTGGAGCCACCACTAGTCAGCTACTGCTCCCCTCTCCCTCCGGAGCCACCACTAGTCAGCTACTGCTCCCCTCTCCCCCCTGGAGTCACCACTAGTCAGCTACTGCTCCCCTCTCCCCCCTGGAGCCACCACTAGTCAGCTACTGCTCCCCTCTCCCTCCGGAGCCACCACTAGTCAGCTACTGCTCCCTCTCCCCCTGGAGCCACCACTAGTCAGCTACTGCTCCCTCTCCCCTGGAGCCACCACTAGTCAGCTACTGCTCCCCTCTCCCCCCTGGAGCCACCACTAGTCAGCTACTGCTCCCCTCTCCCTCCGGAGCCACCACTAGTCAGCTACCTCCTCCCCTCTCCCCCCTGGAGCCACCACTAGTCAGCTACTGCTCCCCTCTCCCCCCGTGGAGCCACCACTAGTCAGCTACCTTTTGCTCCTCCCCCTTGGAACCACCACTAGTCAGCTACCTACTCCCCCCTCCTCCTTGGAGCCACCACTAGTAAATTACCTACTCCCCCTCCCCACTGGAGCCACCACTAGTCAGCTAACTGCTCCCCACTCCCCCCTGCTACTCCCCCAATAGGGGAGGAGGGTGTAACTTTTGTTTTGCTTGGGGGAGGGTTGTGTGGATATTTAGTGGGCACATGGGAGGGTGGTACGTTTGTTCCCTGGTTTACATTCACCATTTTGCAGGTTTTCCTATATAATTTATTCCATCCTAGACAACTTTCCCCGTCTGCTTGCATGCGTCTCCCCTATTAAGGGGTTTTGGTAGGCTATTCTCCTTATACACTAGCCTACGCCACAGTACCCACATGGGTTGCCACTGTCTGCTCTGGGCTCATTTTCATAACACTCACACCTTTGATGTTTGCCTCTACAAAGGCCAAGAAACAACATGTTTCATTGCCCATGATGAGGCTTTTTTATCAGAAATTTTGACTTCACAATAAGCCAGATTCATGTAACTTCCATGACAGCTTTGTGGTGCTGAAACGTGAAGCGGCACAATCAATCGGGAGGTGGACAGCACATGGTGTTGTAATTAAGGTAATTTGAGTAATTAATTTCAACAGTCTTCATTTTAATTTGAATTAACTAACAAGAAGAAGGCTTTGTGTTGGAGCCTATTTCTTCCTATTTAAGAAATAAGAGGTATGCCTACCTGTTTGACAGACTAAATTATACACTATCAGTCAGTGGCGACCCGTCATTCAGGGCAGGTGGGGCAGAACCCCACCTGTTTTGAGCCCAATATTTTTGGGTTGCCTGTTTTTTTGGCATTAATACGTGTCACATATCACCTTGCAAACAATGTACAAAAAAATTAAATATCATTGAGTTAAAAAAGCAGCATACAAACATGGTCTCTTTTTTGCTTTCTTGAGTAAGGCAGCTCCAAAATGTTAGCTTCGTGTGTTAAGTTAAAACCAGGGTTCTAATGAGGGGGTAGGTCTATGTGAGGGTATGCCATAGCCTACGTTTTGATAAAGAAAATGTCAAAAAGCATACCTCTTGTTAGCTTAAGGTTTTTGAAGAAACTAAAATGGGTTCTGATTATATGAAGTGATCTATAACGACGCTTTCCTCCGCGATGCTTTCTGCTAGAAATGAGTTGCAAAATGTGACCTCCTCTTGTTGGGTTAAGCCACAGAAGAGTAGCCATCAGTTAAGTTTAAATTGTTCTGCGTCAGGCCTCTGTCTATGGTGGAAAGGTAATGTGTCTCTGTCCGATCTTCCCTCAAACTTCTATTTTCTAAATCCGCCTTTCTTTTGGGTCTTTTTGTGAGCGCCATTTTTTCTTGCAAACAAGCTGATTGTTTTGAACTAATAAAAAAGTAGGATAAGCTCCCTGTTTTTACCCAATTAACACACAATAGACATAGGCTACAAAACCCATTTACTAGAGACATTGTGATTTTATATAAATTATTATGTAATTGTCATTGAATTGATTAAGTATTATCCAGATGTGTTCAAAATGGTGTTCAAAACAGTTTAGATCTATGAATTGCACTGCTATTATTGTTCGGATTTTTCGTTATTTAGCCCTCCGAAAAGGCTCACCAGGAAGCACACAATGTCATGATTCGTGTTTTGTCCTTAATTTTATTTTAAATCATATGACCACAGGTCATAAACCAGAATTACAACAAACAAATAATGACAATATATTATTCAAATATAATAATGTAAATATTATTCAAATAATATAATAATAATGTAAATAATGAAAATCAAATAAGCCTACAACACCATCAAAAATGTGGCTAATCAGGCTTAAACCAGCATTGACTACATCACCCAGAATGCCTAGCGCCAGAGGAGCATGCGCACAGCGACTCCGCCGTTGCCACGGATGCTGCCACAGGACACAGAACCCATGCCACCACATGCCTTGTCCAAAGGACCCACCCATGCACAAACGCAACACAACGCGGCGCTCCACCATGGATCACCGAACCAAACCACCGCTATCACCACCGCCACCAGAAACCAGCAGAGTGCTCTGAACAATCAGCACAACGCAAATGGCTGATAATGATAGCCTAATGCTATACAGCATCTGGGTCGCTGAGCTACCGCACCCAGCGAGCCACAAGTTACTCTCGGCCAACTAACACCGACACAGTGAGGTAAACGTTCAGTGCTCAAACATATAAGTGACTTAAACATTAATACTAGACTGTGAGTAGTTCGCAGTTACATACCAACGGGCTGTGTGCTCCTGATGATTGTCTGTCGTGAAATGATGGCCAGGTGCCATAATTTAAGTCTCAGCCGCGCATGCGCACATAACGTAACATATCAGAGCATCTAAGAAACTTAAAGAAATCACTCATTCCCCATTTAATTGAACACACCAGACCCATTTGCTTCTCTTTTATCTATTTATATATATATATATATATTATTATTATTTTCTCTTTTTTCTTTTCCTGAGTGAGCTGGAAGTCTCAACAATTATATTATGTTCTGGCATGCCGACTACTAGCTCAGAAAAACTGTGGTATTAAAAAATATATTGTTCTAATGTCTTCAGAATTAGATTAAATCTGTTTAGAAAAGGCCTTTTTTCAGGGGCCCACAAATACGATGATAGATGGATGCAATGCGGTATTATAAAGGTGATTTTATTTTTTCACCCCCTGATCATAGTAAGGAGGTAGGCCTACTTTCTCACTGTGACTGGTCATAATCATGATTGAGTTCATTGAATGAAGGTGGAGGGTATTGTAACTTTTCTTCAAGTAAAAGGGGAGGGTCATATGAAAATATGTTTTAAGCTGGGGAGGGGTGTGCATCTCGAGTTGTACCCACCCTCCTCCCAGTAATTTTTGGAAGGTGGTTTAAAACTATCATTTTGATTTCATGGATGGTCAGTCCTTGCATAGCCCATTTTATGAATTTGAGAATGGTTATATTTCCCCAGCCCCATTCTTAAGCTATTTACCTAAAAAGGTGGCGGTGTCCCCGCTTTGTTGTTGTTTGAACTGCAGATTGCCCCTTTAAGATCAGTGGATGACAGAGGAATATCTGGATTTTAAATATTCTCAAAATTACAATTTGAGATCAAGTCATTATTGAGCTACATAGGCATACACAATCCATTTTTGAACATGTATGGTATTTAAGAGATTCCATTTGGTTGTTGAAAACAATTGCATCTGGAGTTCATTCACTCCCATTGTTTTTGTGCCCCAACATTTTTTGGGCCTATATTGACTGTGACATTCCAAATACCGTCATTTGAAATCTAGGTCCTAGTTCTAGAGTCCAAAGCTAATATGTCTTGTTTTGTCTGTCCCCTGCAGGTAGACTGGTGTCAGGATGAAGTGGCAGCTGCCACGGCTGTGTGGAGAAACATCTGTTCTTCAACATGTCCGTCCTGCAGCCAGTGGAGCAACTCTCTCTGGCGCAGCTGGAAATCAAGTTCCAGCCCCACAGGTCCTCAGTGTGTCCCTGTACAAGGTGCTGCATGCAACCGTGAGGGGAGTGAGACACAAGGCCAACTGCAGGCTGGTGCTGTCCTAGTTGGCGCAGCAGGATCCAGAGCCAAATCCCTCACCCTGGACCTCACAACCCTGGCAGAGAACTGGCGTAAACCGGGTCGCACGGACTGGTACTGAAGCTGCAGCCTTACCCTGACCACGGATACCTTCATGTCCCACCACCCGGGGGAACGCCGCCCCGTTCAGGCAGACCGTAACCCTCCCAGAGTTCCAGGCCTCACTGGTGGCTGTATCCCTGAACCCTCTGCAGTGCCGCTCTTGGCGGAAGAGGAGCGCCGTCTACCTCCCGGTGACGCCCAGCAATGTGTGTAAACCCAGCCGCATTTACATCGACTTCAAGGGCTGGCAGGACTGGACCATCACTCCACAGAGCTACTGGCCAACTACTGCCACGCTGAGAGCCTGAACTGCACCAACCACGCCGTCCTGCAGACACTGGTACAGTCCCTGGACCCCCGGAGCACGCCCCAGCCCTGCAGTGTACCCATCCACCTGTCACCTGTCTCCATGCTCTACTACGACAACAACATAGTCCTATGCCACTACCAGGACATGGAGGTGGATGAATGTGGCTGCAGATGAAATACATTAGGAGGTGTGAAAAGGGGATTTATATTAAATTTAAGAAAGTGGCTTGTTGGTGGAGTTGATTTTAGGAAAGTTTCATTTGCCATGTTTTTTTTTTTCATCACTCATAAAATAAAACCAATTTATTTACATTTTAGTCATTTAGCAGACGCTCTTATCCAGAGCGACTTACAGGAGCAATTAGGGTTAAGTGCCTTGCTCAAGGGCACATTGACAGATTTGTCACCTAGTCGGCTCGGGGATTAGAACCAGCGACCTTTCGGTTACTGGCACAACGCCCTTAACCACTAAGAACAGACAGACTTCTCTTTGATTTGAGGCAAGTTATCCCTCTCTGTCCTCTCTGTTTCACTTTGCATTTTTAATAACAATGTACCCCCTAAGGTCGATGTCCTTGCCCCCGTGGAAATCTAATTAGCATTGGTTTTAAATCCCCTTAAATCTGTCAGTTTAAGTTAGAGTTATCAGTTTTTTTGCATAGGATGCATCTCAATCCACTGCATCCTCCTATGTCGCACTTCCACATCTGCAGTGAAAGGTGACAGAGTTAGAGTGGTGCTTGTCAGTTCATGAGACATCCCCAAAATCGGTCTTCTCACAAAATCATCAGTAGCGTCCTAACGGTTTGGCCTACGTCAAAGGCTGCACTGAAATCTAACAATACATCTCCAACTATCCTTTAATTATTTATTTATTTTTACCAATCATCAGTCATCTGAGTCAGTGCACTACAAGTTGAGTGCCCGTCTCTGTATGCATGCTGAACGTCAGTAGCTAACCTGTTCTCTGAAAGATATCATTGTATTTGGCCAAACACAATCCTTTCCATAAGTTTACTAAGAACAGCCAGCTTGAAGTGGTTCAAAATTCAGTTCAGATGGACATTTTTTTAAGTCTATGGGGATGTTCCTATGGAATGCCACGATTCATTTTGATTGAATTTGCTATGGCGAATACATCATGAAATGATGCCCTCTCATCAACTTCCCTACTGCCAAATTTCCTACACAATAGCAGGCTGACATGTGGCATGCCGTCTTGTCTCCTGAGGTTCAGGATTATGGTCCAAACTGAGCACTGACATCACCCAAAACAGTTACATTTGGCTTGTTACTCCAGCATTTTGGATTTGACATCAAATGTTTAATATAAGGCCACATTATAGAATGCCACCTTTTATTTTTTGGGTATTTTCATACACATCTGTTTTACCGTTTAGAAATGAAAACACCTTATGTATTTGGACAACTTCACTTGTAGTGTATTAATGGTAGTAACCCTTTACTTCCTTCAGCACACTACTACAACAGTGTGACTGTTTTGGAATAAAATGTTCAGTATGTTTCCTTTAACATCATCTATGTTGTGTGCTTATTGTTTAACCATTGATATGTTATAGGTCATTTTGAGACCTTAAGGAGCATCAGGTACTGCTGGAATGTCTACCAATGGCATGTCCATCTTTTTGTGAGAAATTACACTGGTCACTCAAAACATTTATATAGCATTAAGAAAGTATGAATAGTCTTCAATTTAGATTAGGAACTGCAAAATACTTTACTAATGATTTGTAAATAGTTTATAAGGACATTTATTAAACATCTTATGAATACTTTTATAAATCATTAATACATAAGCTATTTAGAAATGTGAGAATACCTAGATTACTAAATTTAACACATGTGGGAGTAATGAATAATACATGGTGAGAAATTTGTAAATTCCTTACAAATGGTTTATTACTGAACACTATAATGTGTTACCCATGATTGCATATTCTTGCATTTTACCCTCAACTACTTACACAATACACCATTGAGATAGACTTGGACGTTATCTGATATCATGCAATATTGTACATTTCAACTTTACCACACTTGATGAAGGCGTTGTGTCCCAATTGAGCCACTAGAGGGAGATGTTAAACAACATATAGAATGAATCTTGAAGTCCTCGGAATGTACTATTGGAATACTTACTTTTTATCATTAAATAACATGGAACAACCACAGACTTTGGTATTTGGAATTTAAAACCCTAAATGACTACAATGTCTTTTATAAAACAAGCTTATGCCTTCTTATGCCTTCTCCAAGTCATTCCATTCCAATCCATCCAAATCATTCTGTATCACCACCACATATATCTATGATGACAACCCTGAGATAAGTAATGTCAGTGTATTGTTACATGAAAGAAGCAATTACAACAAATGTATTACAAAACATATCAAACCTATGTGTGTCATATTTAGGAATAAAAACATAGGAACTATGAACGTCATAACTTCTGAGTTAAAATATGTTTAGCTGTCACTTTGAACCATGGATAAAAAGAAAGCATAAATTATTGGATTAATTAAGGAATTAACAAGTGGCAAAAAGCTGATGATAAATAATGATAAATTGTCAATAAAAAAAAAAAGTAAATACAAATAAAATGGAATCCAACAACTTAGATAGGTGAAAACAACAATAGCTAGAGTTTTTGATGCTTTTCTCTCTGACTTATTTGCCTGTACAGTTTTAACACCAGACACACTGGCAGCCTCTTTTGAAAATACCTTTCTGGCCTGTGATCTGGCCACCACAAATATTTTCAAATAAAGTGTTATAATAATAGAGCACGGGACAACCATTGAAATTACAAATTCAATTATATTACCCAAGACTGACCCTTCTACAGTAAAACATTCTTTCAAACACCTACTGGGTACCTGTACATTTACAAAGATTTTTACAATAGCAGCATCGTATATGATACAACAACACCAGGTAATGGATATACAATACATAATTCTTGTTATTGTTATTTTAGAGTGGTACAATAAGGGATCACACACAGCAACATAACGGTCAATAGATATCAAGACCAAATTGCCCAGAGATAAAGAAGTGCAAAAACAAGTGACATAGAAATAAAACCCACAGAAATATTCCCCAAAATCCCAGCATGGTTCCATTAATGCTACAGTCGTTACTGGTATCACAATCAGTCCCACCAGGAGATCTGACACAGCCAGAGAGAGGATGAGCAGGTTGGTTGGAGTGTGGAGCTGCTTGAAGTGAGAGATGGAGATGATCACCAGTATGTTCAGAAATACTGTAACTGCTGAAATCAATGAGAAGAAGATGTACAGTGTTATGTAGATAGATGTCGATAGCAAAGTCTTTCTGCAAGAAGAGTTTCTGTCTTGAAAACAGTATTGAACATCTTCCTGTTCCTCCATTTGTAATAAAGGGTCAAAATGCTGAGGTCCTGCTCCTGCTTAATCCTGTGTGTGACCCTGTCAGGTCAACCTTCTGACAAACTCTGAGATCTGCCACTCTATTTATCCCTGAATGACTGACAGACACTCCCCTCCCCGGAGTCTCTCTGCACACACACACACACACACACACACACACGCACGTGAGCACAGAAATGAACAAACTGTGAGATAAACAAATCATTTGTGAAAGCATGATGTAATGTATGACAGGATTGTATGTTGCTATGGCCACCTGGCCTGTCCTTCATTCTTACTGATAGTTAAACATCAGAGAAAAGGTACATTTACTCAACTGAGCATTTTAATGGGGAAAATATAGTATGGGTGAAGTTTTGGTCACTCAAAGGCTATTTTACATGGGATGCAGGATAACTGATCAAGACTTAACTGTTTTGGGTGATGTCAGTGCTCAGATTGGACCATAATCCACAACCTCAGGAGACATGACAGCACACCACATGTCAGCAAGTCAGTGTGGAGGAAAGCTGACAGTAAGGAAGTTGATGAGAGGGTATAACTTCATGGTGTACCCGCTTATAGCACATGCAATCAAAATGAATTGTGCCATTCCATAGGAACATCCCGTAGACTTGTAAAAATGTCCATCTGAACTGAATTATGAAACATACTTCTTATAGTTGAGGGAGACTTTGTCTCAGTTACATCATGGGGACAAATACTATTTGTCAGACATCAGAACAACCACACTATATTCTGACCCAATCACCCCTTGATGTTTTTTTTTCCATGTCTTGTGTGTTTTCTTCTTTTTTTAAAAAAAAAAAAAGTGACTACGAAATATGATTTCCAGTTCAGTTCAGTTGTATCGATCAATAATCTCAAAAGCACTTTACGTTATTAGGGACAATTCAAAATGTACTGGAAATATTTTCACATGACCCTCCCCTTGTACTATAAAAAAAAAGTAAACACCCTCCCCCCTCATAGAATTACCTCTAAATAATGCTTACGACCATAAATAATAACTTTGTTTAAAAACGTGGATATCGACTTTGCCACTTCGGCATGCTTTTGTGGCACAGTCGATGCCACGCAGGGCTACGGACCATGAGAAACAAGATTCTCTGGTCTGATGAAACCAAGATTGAACTCTTTGGCCTGAATGCGAAGCGTCACGTCAGGAGAAAACCTGGCACCATCCCTACAGTGAAACATGGTGGTGGCAGCATCATGCTGTGGGGATGTTGTTCAGTGGCAGGCAGTAGGAGACTATTCAGGATCGAGGGAAAGATGAACAGAACAAAGTACAGAGAGATGAAAACCTGCTCCAGAGCTCTCAGGACCTCAGACTGGGGCGAAGGTTCACCTTCCAACAGGACAACGACCCTAAGCACACAGCCAACGACAACGCAGGAGTGGCTTCGGGACAAGTCTCTGAGTAGCCCAGCCAGAGCCCGGACTTGAACCTGATCGATCATCTCTGGAGAGACCTGAAAATAGCTGTGCAGCGACGCTGTCCATCCAACCAGACAGAGCTTGAGAGGATCTGCAGAGAAGAATGGGAGAAACTTCCCAAATACAGGTGTGCCAATCTTGTAGCGTCATACCCAAGAAGACTCTAGGCTGTAATCGCTGCCAAATGTGCTTTAACAAAGCACTGAGTAAAGGGTCTGAATACTTATGTAAATATGGGAGTTTTTTATATATTTGCTAAAATTTCTAAAAACCTGTTTTTGCTTTGTCATTATGGGGTATTGTGTGTAGATTGGTGAGGAAATGGTTTTATTTAAACCATTTTAGAGTAAGGCTGTAACGTAACAAAATGTGGAAAAAGTCAAGGTGTCTGAATATTTTCAGAATGCACTTAGTAAAAAGTTTGGTGGAATAAGAATAGGGTCTATTTTTTTTATAAAATAATACTTATTTTGTTGAAAACTATGATTTCATTGTTGACAAGACACTACATTAGGCAACATACATTGGTTTAACAACATTTCATGACCCATGGAATTAATTTATCCATATTCAGACTTAAGGTCGCCTATAAAATAATGCCTCTAATAGTAATAAAAACTGCACTTTGTCATATATTATCTCAAAATGTAGTCTGAACATGTGGGAAACATTGTGGAAGGACCTGGATTAATTTAACTTTAAGAAAACCAACACCACCTGAAAACACATTCATTATAAATAATAATAATATGCCATTTAGCAGATGCTTTTATCCAAAGCGCATACATTTTTACGTAGGGGTGGTCCCGGGGATCGAACCCACCACCCTGGCGTTACAAGCGCCATGCTCTACCAATTGAGCTACAGAGGACCACGTTTAATATATGCAATCAACGTCATTTATAAAAATGTGACATCGGTCCTCATTTAACAATGCTTAACTACATACAGTATAAAAGCCATTGAAGCAGACCTAAAGTAATTTTTGTAATATTGTTGAGATGAGTAAAAATGCTATGCAAATTGCCATTCTAATATGGTATCGCTGGTAAGACCCTCTTGACTTCTCAACTGCCTGGTAGAGTAAACAGCAAGTTAAAGAAAAAAACTATTGGAAATTCCTTTTTGAGTATTTAGTAATAGGAATTTAAGATAAAATAATTGTTTCTACATGTTTTTCTAGAAGAGACAGTTAAAGAGATAAAGAACCATGATCGTAAGGTTCTAATTGAAACCTTTATGGTGCTATAAAGAACCCTTTCCTAAGTTACAAAAACAATTCTGGGAACTAGTGACAGGTTGCCACTTATCAAAGCAATCAAATATTTTGCATAGATGGAGCTCCAAACAGAGGTTGTGTTTCTGAAAAATGATCAGCAATAAGCTAGCTATCATAAGATACAAAACTAACGATGATGTGATGAGTGTGATGGAAAGGGGTTGGCGCAGGAGGGTAATCACTGAATACAGAGTTTATTCCTTCGTAGACACACAGATGTGCTCAAATAGCGATCAACGAAACAGGCTATCAAATAATACATAGGCACAGTGGGAAATCTACCCTGGCAACAATAAGTTACGAGCAGCTACAATACTCTCACGAATAACAATCACCCACAAGGACAAGGGGGCAGAGGGAACACTTATACACGGACTAATTAGGGGATAGGAACCAGGTGTGTGTGATTGACAAGACAAGACAAATGTGATGATGATTGGGGCGCCAGTGGTTAGTATGCCGGTGACGACGAACTTTGAAGCCTGCCGAACGAGGGGGGGAGGCAGCCTCGGCCGAAGTTGTGACAGTACCCTCCCCGCTCCCCCCTGACGCGCAGCTCCAGCAGCGCGCCGACCCCGGCCTCGGGGACGACCAGGAGGATGCGGGGCAGGGCGAGCCGGATGGCGACGGTGGAAATCCCGCAACAGGGAGGATCGAGGATCGAGGATATCCCTCATCGGGACCCAGCACCGTTCCTCCGGACCGTACCCTTCCCACTCCACGAGGTACTGAAGGCCCCCCACCCGACGCCTCGAATCCAGGATGGAACGGACAGAGTTAACCTCCCGCACCTCAGACTCCTGGAGCGGACCAACCACCACCGGCCTGAGGAGAGACACATGAAAAGAGGGGTTAATACGGTAATATGGGGGAAGTAATAACCAATACGTGACCTCGTTGATTCTCCTCAGGACTTTGAACGGCCCCACAAACCGTGGGCTCAGCTTCCTGCAGGGCAGGCGGATGGGAAGATTCCGGGTTGAGAGCCAGACCCAATCCGCCGGTACGAAGACCGGGGCCTCAATGCGGTGACGGTCAGCGTTGGCCTTCTGACGATGCGCTGGATGTGAACGTGGGCAGCGTTCCACGTCTCCTCTGCACGCCGAAACCAGTCATCCACCGCAGGAGCCTCGGTCTGGCTCCGGTTGGTAACCTAAAACACATTGGAATGGTGTTTGGTTAGTAGAGGAGTGGCAGAGAGAGTTCTGGGCATATTCTGCCCATGGCAAGAACACCGACCACTCCCCCGGCCGGTCCTGGTAGTAGGAACGCAGGAACCTACCCACATCCTGATTTACCCGTTCCACCTGCCCATTTGACTCGGGGTGGAACCTTGAGGTCAGGCTGACCGAGACCCCCAGACGTTCCATGAACGCCTTCCAAACCTTGGACGTGAACTGGGGACCTAGGTCGGACATTATATCCTCTGGCACCCCGTAGTGCCGGAAGACGTGAGTAATCAGGGTCTACGCAGTCTGCAGGGCCGTGGAGAGACCGGGCAGAGGAAGGAGGCGGCAGGACTTGGAGAAGCGGTCCACAACGACCAGGATAGTGGTGTTACCTTGGGAGAGGGGAAAATCAGTTAAAGAATCAATACTAAGGTGAGACCATGGTCGTTGTGGAACTGGTAAAGGTTGAAGTTTAGCCGCTGGGAGGTGCCTAGGTGCTTTACTCTGGGCGCACACCGAGCAGGAGGAGACGTACACCCTCACGTCCTTAGCCAAGGTAGGCCACCAGTACTTTCTGATCAAGCAGCGCACTGTACGACCGATACCTAGGTGACCAGAGGAGGGTGACGTGTGTGCCCAGAAGATCAGACGATCACGGATAAGAGCAGGCACGTACCAAAGCCCAGCTGGACACTGAGGTGGAGATGGATCTGGGCGTAATGCCTGCTCTATATCCGCGTCCATCGCCCATACTACCTGCGCCACAATGCAGGAGGCCGGGAGTATGGGGGTGTTGTCTCTGGGCCTCTCCTCTGTGTCATACAGCCGGGACAGTGCGTCTGCCTTCATGTTCTTCGTACCCGGAATGTTTGACAGTGTAAAATCTATCCGGGTGAAGAATAGGGCCCACCTGGCCTGGCGAGGATTCAGCCTCCTCGCTTCCCGGATGAACTCCAGGTTACACCTTGATGTCATCGATGTAGACCACCACACCGCGACCAAGCATGTCCCGAAACACATCGTTCACAAAGCACTGGAATACGGATGAAGCATTCATCAAAACATAGGGCATCACCAGGTATTCATATTGCCCCGTGGTTGTGCTGAATGCTGTCTTCCACTCATCCCCCACCCGAACACGCACCAGGTTGTATGCACTCCTGAGATCTAGTGTATTGCTAGTAGTATGGGTTGGGATTATTGCCGCATTCAAAACAATTGGGAACTCGGAACTTGGAACTCTGAAATCTCCGACTTCCGACTTCAGTGTGTTCAAGACAACTGGGAAAAATCGCTTTGAATGGTCATCCAACTCGTAATTACAACTCGGGAAATCTGGCCTATTTCTAGACCCCCATCTTTCCGACCTGAAGATCACTGACGTCATGATTTGACCTCAGTATTTTTCCAAGTTCCCAGTTGTCTTGAAAGCACCATTAGGTTCATTCTTTAGCTAGCTAACTAGCTACATGTCTAAACAAAAGATTCCTCTTTGCCAGATAATTACATGACCCATCAAGTTAGCCAGGTGTGTCTGGGGGTGATTATGGTCATCTATTGTATTTCATGAACATGCGTTCATGTCAAGACTACAGTGACTCATCCACTTACCTAGATGTGGCTGGGGGGTGGTTATAGTGGTCCTCTGTAGCTTGTAACGCCAGGGTAGTGGGTTCGATCCCCGGGACCACCCATACGTAAAAATGTATGCACACATGACTGTAAGTTGCTTTGGATAAAAGCGTCTGCGAAATGGCGTATTATAGCATTTCTTTCACATGACCCATCAATTTAGACAAGTGCGTCTAGGTAAGAATCATCTAATAATTATATAATATTTATACAATATTTAACTGGACACTTTTTTTATATTGCTATTATTCAAATATGCAAGTAACCATTTCACTGTACCGTTTACACCTTCTGTATCATGTGCATGTGACAAATAAACTTTTTATTTGAGAGACGGTAATGTGAAGAGCAACGTGACCTACACCAAAGTCAGATAAGGATATAGGCCAAGGACTAGATAAAGTGTATTTTTGCTACTACTTTCACCACTTTTAGTCTTGAAATCTTTGGTTGATTACTACACTACCTTACTCTGTTTAGCACATGGCCTCACATGAATCCTTACAGAGATGGGTAGGGCTTAATTAAGAGTGTAGACAAAGAAGAGCTGTCCAGTAGGTGTACCAAAACATTCAAGGGCCATTTTCTCAAAAGTGGGGTTACAAGTTTATCAACTTTCAAAGCAGAATTACTTTCCCATTGTTCCTCAACTGCAGTGCATGACATCCCATTTTTTAGCTCTCTACTTTTATCCAATGTAAATAAACACTATTTCAAATTTTACTACATAGGACCGAATCGAGCCGGTCGTCACATTTGTAAATGTTAGTAAGCTAGCTAGTTATTCAAACATTTATAAACCACTTTTACAGTATGTAATAATTATTCATCTGCATTGCTTATGGTTTGGGGTTTTAGGCTGGGTATCTGTATAGCACTTTGTGACATCTGCTGATGTAAAAAGGGCTTTATAAATACATTTGATTGATTGATTAATTCATAAGATCATAAGATGTTTAATAAATATCCTTATAAACCATTTACTAATCATTTGTAAAGTAGTTTTGCAGACCCTAATCTAAAGTGAGGACTATTCATACTTTCTTAATACTTAAATATAAATGTTTTGAGTTACCAGTGTAATTTCGCACAAAAAGATGGACATGCTATTGGTAGACATTCCAGCAGTACCTGATGCTCCTTAAGGTCTCAAAATGACCTAGAACATATTCATAGTTAAACAACAAGCACACAACACAGAGGGTGTTAAAGGAAATATACTGAACGTTTTATTCCAAAACAGTCACACTGTTGTAGTTTATTTACATTTACATTTTAGTCATTTAGCAGAGCGACTTAAAGTTAGTGAGTTATTATTATATTATTACATATTATATTATTATATATACATGATTATTATTATATATATATTTTTTTTTTTCATAATGGCCCCCCGTGGGAATCGAACCCACAACCCTGGCGTTGCAAACGCAATGCTCTACATCCCTGATCCCCTAGTGTGATTTGTAACTTCAGACTCTCTATACTGAGTAAAGTAATGTTTTTAGTCCGAAAATGCTAATA